>NC_053154.1:132734419-133034419 GCF_016835505.1 Polypterus senegalus
ATAATGGACTGGCATCTCCATCCAGGGCTGGTTCGTTCCTTGCACCTTGCTGCCCTCCACTATGCTTTATTCGAACAAGTGGTTTTTAATAGTATGTGACTGAATCCCAGTTGTCATGATAAAAGATGGCAATCCAGTCCTTTAGTATCAAAAAGGCTGCAGGTCTTTGATCTAACTATGTGTTTAACTGGAAGCCAGTTCTTGTTTTTAACAGAGCAGGTAATGTAATTCGTTAGTTTCATCCTGGTATCAGAAATTCCAACAAGTATTTTTTTTATGGGTAATCAAATACATATTCTTTGGACCAGACTGGACTAGTAGCTTCACGTCGCTTTCTTTTTTTCCTCTCTGATTACTTTCTATATACTCAATTGATTAGCATTATTATTTAAAAAAAAACTCAAGTCCCAAAGTTGCTGTTCAGTATTGGCGGTCTCTGTGAAACAAATAAAAACTTAGAACCTGAAATAGAGTGAGCTAAAATTAAGCCAAATGTATGGCAAAATGTGTAGAATTAGTAGTTCATGTGCTCTGAAATATATGAAAGAATCTTTGTGAATTTCACAAATAACAAATCACACAATAGATACAAGTTTTAAAATTGCAGGCTGAAAGCTCATTCAATATGTTCTATTAAATAAGAAGTTCAGTTAGTGGAATAAAAAAATGAGTGAAATGAAAATCACCAGTCAATATGGCACTCCAGAATCTTGACAGCATACTCATGCAGTATGTCATTCTGTTTACATTTAAACACTATCAGGGCATGCACTCAGACAATGAATTGGGGAGTCTGTTTTTAATTCCTTCACCCTCATACTGTATGCAGAGAAGTGCATTATGGTTTCTGTCTGGTAATTTTAACAAATCTATTTTAGTACTTTATTCACATATTTAGCTGGAAATCTGCTGGTTCATCCTTATCAGGGCTTTAGAGAATTTGGAGAACTGAATTAGGTCCCCACATTGCCCTCTCTATTCAGAACTAAATAGATTCAATTCCTGTTGTCATGTTTTCAGTTCAGGGATGCACTTGGGTGCACTTCTCTTTACACCTTCTAAAACTTCACTGTCTTTTTTATATACTGTGGTGACCAGAATGGGACACAGAAGTCATGATGTGGCCTTGCTGTCGTCAATTGAGTCTGAACATAACATATCTGTTTTTAGTGTGTAATCTAGCCTTTTTTTCCCTTTCAATTGGCTGTTTACTTTGCCTGGAGGATTAGAATGCAGCATCAACATAAACTCCTGTATTGCTGGGAAGGTTTGCATTCTGAAAGTCAGCATTTTCCATGTCATTTTCTAATTAATATTCTTGAATGTTGCATGTATTGCACTTGGTTTTTGTCAACATTAAATTTTATTTTCCAATTTTGAAATCCCATCAGAGATGCTTTAAAAATTGTAGTAAAGTATGCTACTTGCTTTTCTTTGGGCGATTAACTAATAAATATCTGACATGCTTGACATGATTTCCATGTGGATGTTCATGGTTGTATATAAGAAACCTTTCAAATTATTTCTGACTAAGGTTTCTGTCATTTATGCTTACAGAGGCAATAACATAATTAAGCTCATTAAAGCAACTCAGGGTCACAGGAGCTAGCATCTGTCTTGGCAGCACTGGGTACAAGGCAGAAAACCTCCCAGCATTTTTCACTCACTCCTACACACACACCGACAGGGTTCTTTTATAATTATCATTTACACTAATACAAAATATGTAAGCAGTAGTGTTGTATCTGTTCTTGTAAAGTGTCTTTGGTTGGTGTGGTAAGGATTATTGGGGATGTAGTAATTGGCAGACTCCCAACCAACACAAGAGCATGAATAGATTACAAATGTTTTCTTTATATTTTTCTTTTTTCTTTCTTTCTTAAGAATGCAAGTTATATTCCATGATGACCATTTTTTTTATAACGTTCATTGTATCTATCTCAGGCGATTAAAACTATTTAAGTGTGTGTTGCTGACGTATTATTCAAACAATTTTTTCATGTTTGTCCTAGCATACATTGAAATCTTTTTTTTATATTTTCTCTTAACATTTGTTTGATCTCTAGGTATAATTTCCTGGATTTGTACTTTTTTCAGTCTTGTAATGTTTTTATAAAAGTTTGAGGCAATTTCTTTTATGCTTTAATTTTGTTTCTCTTTGGAATATATTTATTTAATGAAATAATTAGAATATTCCTGAAATGAGACCATTGATTCCATAAAGTAAAGGTGTTATTTTCTCCTTTTTTTACAACAGGATTGTTAATGTGGTACCACTTGGTTCAGAAAAGCCAGTGAATTAATTATTCAGATGATGCTGTTATTTGAGTTTTAAAAGCAGGTAAGCTGAAAATGACAGTGTACAAGCTGCTCCTCTGAAGGATTCGCTATTTGTATCTTTTAAGAGCCTTATTTAGCATTTTTCACAGTAGTCACAATTGCGATCTACCTCCCATTCAAATGATGGAACAATAGGACAGCATGTTCCTTTATTAGCAAAGTAAACCCTATGAAGAACAGTTAGTAGCAGTAGTAGTAGTTATAGTATTTTCATGTGAACAGAATCTAGTGAAATTCTTACATGCATGTCTGACCGAGCCAGCAGGTATAGCAGCGATTTTAGCAACCATTTCACAAAAGAGTACTGGAAATGTTTATATTTAAGCATTATTTTGTCTTTAAACCTTTGTTTTTTTCCCTTTGTAATTACAAGGTAGTATGGTCACTTCCAAGGAGGAAGTTGAGGTTTGTAAACATGTGGACTTGAATGAAGCCCAGGGCTGTATTGTTTCCATGGCTCATGATAACCTGGATGAAGAGACAATAAATATATAGAGTGGCATGTTGAGAATAATCACAATTTATATACTATATGCTTAAAACAATTAATTGTACAACAAGATATGTGCTGTGTCTTTTTAAGTTAATATGGCACTAATATTTTTCTTATACAAATGATGTATAGTAGAGATCAGCCAACTTACTTTTGTAGGGCCTGAAACAGTAGAGATTACACCTGTTTTCTCTTTTTGGAGGGCAGCACAGTGGTGAGTGCTGTTAATTTAGGTAAGTTGTACATCAGGTAAACTTCTTATCTTGCCTTAGGCCCTGTGCTATGTGAGATAGGCTCAAGCACCCCCGCAACCTTGTTCAGGACCAAGCAGGTTAGAAAATGACTGACTGGAAGATGTCTTGGATTGTGTGCAGTTTTCATGTTCTCCCCCTGTGCATACTAGTCTAATTAGTGATTCTAAATAGGCTTTAGGTGAGTGTGGGTATGTACATGAGAAGGGTCTGCAATGGACTGGCACTCTGTCCAGGGCTGGTTTCAGCCTTTTGCTTAATACTGCTTCAAAACTCTCTTGTCCTTCACCATCCTCACCTAAATTAAGGGGTTGCTTTGCTTACTATGTCTTTTTGGTAAAATGGAAATATTCACTTTCTGTTTTGGAAAAATGTATCTTGTTTTTGGCTGCAACTGTGAATATGTTACTGTGGGAATTATTACTTTGAAAGATCTGTTCATACATATTTTCCTCCTTTCAAGATTCCTATAGTTTTCTTTTATTGACCTTGTAGTTTGAAATTTCAAAATACTATTGCCTGAGTCCTGATATAAGCCGAAAAAAGAAAGGAAATATACAATAATGGAGTCTTCTTTGATGTCAGATTATGTATAAAATTCTACTGCTGCCTTATAAAGATGTTAATTCCAACAGCCCAATGTTTGTTTCATCCCAGTTTGCCAGACACATGAATTATTTTTTTAAACTAGCCTTATTACTAATGCAAAACCTTATTATTCAACTCTTGGTGAAAGCACATTCAGCTTTGTGGTATCCTACTCCATGGAACTTGCTACCACATGTAGGTAGACCTATTAGGCTTCTTCATTATCTTTCAATTGTGCTTCAAAGCCTACCTTTTCATCTGGCATTATAGACTGACTATACTGATGTTTGCTTTATTCTCTATACATTCTTATGTTTCTTTTATACTGACGTTAACTCTGCTACAATGTTTATTAGCTCTTAGCACATGAAGTAAATGATCAATTCATTTATCTATTTTTCAACCTGTTGACTTCAAATTCAGGATCATGGTATGCTGAAGTTAGTACTGGTAAAAATGATTACAAGACACTGATTCAGTCCTCACACAGGACATTTATCACAAAGCACATTCACAGACACTGGCATAAGCACGCTCACTGTTTCATTCATAAGATACCCATTTTCAATCACCAGTAAACCTAACCTGCACATCACTTGGGATCCAGGAGAAAGCCCCACATACACACAAAAAATATACACACTTCTCAAAGACCACAGTAGTGGATGTCAACATGCCTTTATTTCTTTATATATTCTTAAATTATATTGTACTGCATTTTTTGGAATTACATTTCATTCTTGGCCATGTAATGGTGTGCTCTGTGAAAGGAGTTATAGAGTATAAATTCAGACTTGTAACACAAACGTGGAAGGTTGGCAGGACAGATAATCAGCTTGTCTCATAGCTGCTTTTTTCTGCTTCATGTGACTGTCTTTGTGTTTTATATGCTAATCCAGAACAAACAAGCATGAACAGGCCAGGAGACAAAGCACCAATTCAAGTAGCATAGTGTAAATCTCTATGAACGTAAACATTTTATTTACAAAGTATGCAGTCAATTGATAATTTTACTTCATTCATAGGTTGATCCTAGTAAGACTGAGTCACTGTTTGGAAACAGTGCCTCACTGGTGCCACATTTGTTTATGTGCTTCTGCCCTTTATTGCTAGATTCAGTATTTGGTTTCAGTTTCTAATTTCTTGCCATTTTGCAGTCTCACAGTTGGTAATCTTCAGTATTACTAGTATCTTTTGTATCCAGTAAATACATTGTACTTGTGATGTTTTCTTTTTTTCACATTTTTCAAAAGCAATACATCTACGGTGAACTTTCTAATCTTCCTAAACTGGAAACTCAGAAATAAAATGTGAACTGACTTGACAAAAGATCCACTTTTTGTTTTAACCAATAAAATTGTTAATGTTTATCATGTTGTAATCTCCATGGGTAACAATGACAGTAACACAACAACATTTATTTCTTTTTTTTTATTTTTTATTAATTTTATTACAATCAATACATAGCAATCAAGTTTTTACAAAAAAAAGAATTATGTTAAGAACAGATCGATCTCCACCCCTGAGAGAGAGAGCAAGCCAAACGGTGTAAAATTTAAGGCTTGTAAAAATACAACATTTATTTCTATAGCACATTTTCATACAAAGATTACAAGATATCAATGAAATAGATACAAGCAAAGAAAAAAAAAATAAAATTAGATAAGAATAATACTGGATAAATACTCTATAAAAATAAATAATGCACACTTATATAAGATAGATATATAATTAAGAAAAGTTGAATCTTTAAATACAGTATATAATTGTTTTTTAAGTCTCCAAATGCATGATAAGGTCAGGTGGCCAGGTGGACAGAAAAAACTGTTAAAAACTTCAGTTAAGCTGAAGAAAAAACAAAATCTGCACTGAAACAGCGCCAAACGCCACCACAGAAGAACCGGAAAAGACAGAGAAATGTAAAGATTAATGATTGCAGCTTCATTGAAGAGTGAGATAATTTTCGCATGGCTAGCTTGTTAAGGGTAGAACTTAAATGCACCACACAAAAAAAAAATAATCAAAAAGATACATTTTTAGGTGTTTTTTTTTTTTAAAGTGTTCCACAGTATTAGCTTGGTGTATCTCTAGTGATAAAGTTTTCTAGATATTTGGTGCATAACAAGAAAAGGCGACCTCATCACTTCTGTTATGCTTGGCTCTTGGAAAAATAAGCAGACTGCTAGTAGATCATCAAAGGTTACAATTTGGAATGTAGGGGAATAGGCACTTCAAAATATAGGAAGGAGCAAGATGATTTAAGGCTTCATATACCATTAATAATATTTTAAAGTAAATTCTAAAGAACCCAGGTAACCAATGTAATGATACTAATATTGGTGAGATGTGCTCAAATTTTCATTTTTTAGTTAAGATACTTGCTGCTGTGTTTTGGACTAACTGCAACCAATTGATGTTGTTTTTAGGCAGACCAGTTAGGAATGCATTACAGTAATCTAGCTGACTAAAAATTAAAGTGTGAATTCATTTCTCAGTGTCTTGCAGTGTTATAAGAGGCCTAATGTTCCTTAAATTTGAGGAAATTACTACTCATCCATTTAGAAATGCGAGACAGACATTGGATCAGAAAGCCCAGTGTACCAGGGTCATCAGGTGCTACAGATATGTAAAGCTGGGAGACAACTACATAGATGTTTTATTTCACCATGTGCAAGTACTTTTTAGGTCTTTTAACATGGGAAGACGGGTAAAAATGTCTGTGCAATAATGTATGCTGTGGATGAAAATCAATCTGCATCCTTCCATCCATTTATTTTGTGTCCTCATATGCTTATAGGTCAATAAAACTGGTATAACCATGTGACATACTAGATAGTTGGCTAGGAAACAAAGGCCAGAACTACAATTGTCTGTCCCATGCCCTGCCATGTTAACAAATGCAGGGAGCTAGAAGCCAGAACCAACCCTGTTCAGAGCACCAATGCATTGTTGGGCCTATTCACATACCCACCTGCACTCAATGGAATTTTAACTGCACTCAACGCTCAGTCTTAGGAATTATGGGGCCCTAGGCGAAAGGGGGGTCCAGGGGCCCCCTGAGGGGAGCGGAGCCCTCCTGGAAGCTCTGCGAAATGCGTGAAAATTAGACCAAGGAGACGTTTTCTTGTAACGTTACGAGGTCATCACCCTGCTTCCCTTTTTCACCCGGAGTAGTTAGCTGTGAGGTGGAAGGATTTATGAGATCTTGACTTCTTCTTTCTTCTTCGACGAATGATGATGAGGGCTGATTCACTGATGTGAACGTTCGACCCATAGAGATCTTGACTCAAACCGCTCCGCTTTTATAGACAGCCGCCCACGGACACGCCCCACTGGACGTGATTTAAACGCCGGGGCCCACTGGCCCCACGCCGGGGCCCTAGGCGGTCGCCTACTTTGCCTATGCCTAAGGCCGGGCCTGCCTCAGTGCACATACCCCCACACCCTAGGAGAATTTATAATTTTCAGTTAGCCTAACTTGCCTGCCTTTGGAATGTTGGTGTAAAACTGACTGTAGTCTATGGAGACAAATGCATGCAAATTTGGGGATAACATGCAAACTCCACCAAACAGTAAACTGGCACATGATGTAGACCCATTGTTTTGAAGCTGTGATGCAACAGTGCAAACCCTACACAATTTTATGGCTCTCTGAATCACCACTTTTAGTAATATGTAGAAGACTATATTATTTCATAGTTAATGATATTAGTAATTCTCAATGGGTGTTCTCACCAGTGTTAACAGACATTCATATAAGTGTTAAAAAAACTTTAAAAAAGTGTTTTTTATACTGTATTTAATTATTCATTATTTTTGTAACCTTTCAAGTTCACAAAAGAAAGTTCCCACAAATCAATTTGTAGCCTTTCAAAACACTGTTCCAGTGTGGTGATGAGGTGTCACCCGCTGCACTCGGGTCCCAATCCAGGTGGTTTGTCATGTGGTGAGTGCGGGAACGTGCTATCAGTGCTTTCTTCCAACCTCTTTCAAACAAATGCGTAACAACTTCTCCATTTTAAAAGTATAGTACTAACGTTCCCTACAGGCAGGAAGTGGTTATTGGTAAAAGAATTGTTATTCTGTTTTTGTTTTCTTTCAGTTTGATATTAAAACTATCAAGATGCCAAATATCATTAAAGATGAGTTGGTTGTTTTGGTGAGGATGGTCCAACAGGGAAAGGTCAGCAGTTCAGAGTGGCATCTGGTTATCATCAGTTAACTTATGTACAATTATTTAAAATGTGTTTCTGTTTAAAAAATGTCTGTAAACATTCACAGCTAAGCTCACAGGTGTCTTTCCGGCAACACACTTAACTTCCTTAATCATTCATAATGTGTGTGAACCCACTGGCCTGTGAATTGTACCACTGCATGCTATTGGCACTTTTGTGCTCCCTTGATGTAGGGTGAAGCAGTCTCTGTCACTAGCATTTTAAGTTAAACTACTGAAAAGTAAAGAGAAGCACTTCTCTCTTTTTTTCTAAGAAATTAGTGGTTCCTCATGAGATGTTAACCTATTAAAGGAACAAATAGTTGTGATTCTATAAACAAGGTTCGGAATTGGATACAATAATAAAAAGGGTAGATTTTGATGTGAGGGATTTTTTTATTTTAGGAGGTGTCCAGTAGTGGTGTTCTGAAGGCATCAGTTCTGGATATATTGTATTTTTTCTATCTATATAAAATATAACATTGACGTTTTTGAACCCAGTTTATTCCTATTACATGGTCATGGGGAGTTGGAGCTGGTGTCAGCACCATTGTTAGTTATATTGGGGGATGATTGAGTTGGGTGGTGTGATGAGCAGTGGTAAAGGGCTTACTACTGTTGACTATTATCTCCATGATCAGAGATTCAAATTTCACCTTGGATTCTGTGTCAGCCTAAAACATTTCTCTGTATCAGGTTTCCCCCAACATCCCATTGATTTTAGACATTAGGTTAATTTGCACCTCAGTATTGAACTGGCCAGAGAGAACATGGTTGTTGTGGTCCACCAGGCTGGCACCGCCAGCTGAACCCAACAAAGACAATCGTTGGACACAAGTTCACGGCACAAAGGTTTTATTTTTTTCTTTTCCCCTTGTGGGAAACGCCTTCCCCGCTCTCCACAAGTATGACACAGTCCAAGCATGAGAACAGTACAAACAATTAATCCCTTCTTTTACTCTTTTACTCTTTTCCTTCTCCTCCTTCAGTCCTCGGGTCAAGCTTCGTTGCTCCTCCTCCTGACTCTGGCTCCCTGAGTAGTGGCTGCTGGCTTCTTTTATAATGCACCCAGAAGTGCTCCATGTGCTTGATTACTTGTTTCCAGCAGCACTTCCGGGTGTGGTGGAAGATCTGTCCATAAGGGCTCAGCAGCTCCTGCTGCAGCACCCCTGACGGCGCCTGTGGATCCCAACAGGGCTGCACCAAACTCTAACTCCCACGAAGCCCTGCGGGACTCTGAGGCACCGCTGCAAGCCAGGGGGTTTGCCATCTACCGTCCCGGGGGAGGTAACGCTTTGTCCATGCTTGCTCCCCAGGTCCTCCCAGCGTGGAGGCGTCCCAGCTGGGCAAGAGCCCCAGCCACATGCTACAGTGTGTAGGTGAATATGGGCTTCTAGTTTTAAAAAATGCATTTGAACTTGGAGTCAAGATGGAAGTGAATGGCTGGGCTTGTTTAGTGAGAGAAAGAGAGGCCAATGTAGTTCTTTAGTTTACTTATGAGTTTAAAGAACTGCACAATTTATGCTGTGTCTTTTTGAGTTAGTACAGCCATAAGATCATTAGTTGTATATTATTTCCAAATAGTGTAGTGTACTCTGTGACAATATTGAATATTATTAAGACAAGGAAGGAACAAATGATTTTTTTGATTCTTAATCTGAGTAAGAAGAACAGCCACCATGTGGGTAGTCAGGGACACTGAATTGTGTTTGCAGAGAGGCTGAGAGTTTCTTTATTTTGTGATTGTCTACGTTCTCATTCCTCTATTGTTTACCCAATCCTGCATATTTATTTTTGGTAATATATTGCCAATTTGTGTTTTACCTGTACAACAACAACAGCAACAATTTTTTTTTGTATAGCCCAAATCTGCCCTAAACTTAACCAGGAGCCAGTGTAAGGACTTAAGAACTGAAGTTATGTGTTTGCATTTTTTTTTAATAATAATTCTTCCAGCAGCATTTTTGATTAACTGAAAGCTGTATAGAGAACAATCTGAGCATCAAGTGAACACCATATTGCAGTAGTCAATCCTACTTGAATTACATGCATTAATTATTATCTCAGTATCCCACATATTTAGAAAACACCTTAATTTCCCAACATTTTTAAGATGGAAGAAACATGTTTTGGACAATTTTGTAATATGTGCTTTAAATGACATGGTAGAGTCAAAGGCAACATCTAAATTGCGGGCTGATTCAGTAAAACAAACGTTGATTCCAGCTGAGTTAAATAATGATAAAATATTGTTGCAATCAGCATCATTCCCTTCAATAATTAACACCTCTGTCTTATCTGTGTTTAAAGACAAGTAGTTTTCATCCATCCACTCCTTTAATTCACTAATGCATCTAATTAAAGGCAACATCGGAGAAACTTCATTTGGTCTTAAAGAAAGATATAACTGCGTGTCATCTGCATACGAGCGAAAACTAATGTTATGTTTTTCTAATGATAGATTCCAGTGGAAGCATGTAAAGTGAAAACGTTACTCTCAGTACTGAGACTTGTGGGACACCATATCTCAGTTCTGTGTATAATGATGGAATACTGTCAGCACATTTCTGTATGTACTGGAATCGATAAATAAGAACTAAAACAGGTGAAGATATTGCCTGTAAGCCCAATGTCATTTTCTACCCTGTGTTGCAAAAGAGAATGGTCTGCGCTTAAGTCTAACAACATAATTACAGCGTTATTTACTTTATCAGAGGATATCAGAATATTGTTATACAGCACATGTTAGTGCTATTTCTGTGCTATGACCAGTGCAGAAGCCAGACCGAAATTTCTCAAATAAATTGTGATGTGTAAGGTGTGATCGAAACTGATTGGAGAGGAAGGGTAAATTTGATATGGGCCTGTAAGTATAAAGTATATTTGGGTCTATTCTTACCTTTTAAGTAGTGGTTTGATAACTGACAGTTTTCATGCATCAGGTAATACATCATGCAATAATGAGCTATTGATAATGTTAAGAATAGGTGCTGCAAGAAAATCGATTGTGCTTTTTAATATTTTTGTTGGTACTGGATCTAGGGAACAAGTAGTAGGTTTCATTTTAGAAATTAAACTTAAGAGTTCCTGTTCAATTACAGGATTAAAATGTATAATGTGCTGAATGCAAGGTTAGATAGGGTTTTCCAAACTAGAATTAGGTTTACATTGTGATGCTGAGGTCTGAGATATTATATATTTAATTTTCTCATTGGAGAAGTTCATAAAGTCTGTACTGATAAAGTCTGTTGCTATTTTCCACTGTAGTTCTGAATTTTTTTAAATTAGGCACATGAGGATTATTATTATTGTTATCTATTATTTTAGAATTGTAGTCCGCGCGAGCTTTAAAGAGAGCTTTTTATATTTTTTAGCACTCTTTGTCCATGCAATTTGAATAACCTACAGCTTTGTTGTTGTTCTCCATTAATGCTCCAGATTTCAACACTCTAATCTAAGCTTGAGTGCTCTCTTTAAACCAGGGTGAGTTTCTATGTGCTTTGATCACTTTTGTTTTAAGGGGAGCCACTGTGTCCAGAGCATATCTCAAGGTCATATTATAATTTGACATTAGCTGATCTAAATTGTTTTCCATGACCACATTTGATGTTAGCTTATCTAAATTGTTTTCCAATTACTCAAGTATGTATACATTTTTAAGCAGAATTACAATTAATTACAATCAGTTGGACCTTTGACAATCTGAGAAAATCCCATTTAATTTAACATACAAGTAAAACATTTGCTAAAATTGTCATTTTGCACATGTAATGTATACAGTACATTAAAATCCCCATCGACACTATGTAATCATTATTTATAGCCAAATCAGATAAGTGGCTGCCAAATTCAGTCATGAACAATGAATATGGCCCTGGTGGTCTGTAGACTAGCATTACAGTTATGGTGAAATCTATTTTAATATTTAAATTGAGTGCCCCAAAAGATGTGAATTCCTCAATATTTCTAGAAACAATTTGAATTTTGTCACAATTAATTATTCCAAGACCACTTCCTTGACCGGTATCTCTAGATTTATGAAGGAATATGTATCCATCTGGTGATGCCTCAGCTAGGCGAACAGTGCGAGATTTATTAAGTCAGGTTTCAGAGAAAAGACTCAAATAAGATTTTGTACTTAATATAATTTGCCAGAGCAGCTTTACTTCCATGAGAGAGAATGTTTATTAAGCAGCATTCAATACTACTTCAGTTCTTTCTGAACTGTTGATATATTTTTTGCTTAAATTTGAACTAATTTACTATTGCAGGTGCCCTGGTGGAGGAGCTGGTTTTGTCTCTTGGTCTAATTATACATCTTATTTTTTGGTTATCAGGAAATTTAAGGTTTACATCATGACTACATTTATAGGATGCCCCACCACAGGGATTATGGGTAACACCTTCAGGATAGTAACAAGTGGCATAAACAACAGCCTGTGATTTAAGATCACAAGACTGCAGCCTGGATGTTGCTCTGATCAGTCAGTCAGGCACAGAGTTGAGTAGAGTAGCCAAAAATTGTAAGAGTAGCGTTACTTCAAAATAATATTACTCAAGTAGAAGTAAAAAGTAGTCATCTAAAAAATTACTCAAGTAAGAGTAATAAAAGTATTTGGTGAAAAGACTTCTCAAGTACTGAGTAACTGTTTGAACATAATAAATGATTTGTTTTTTAGAAATGTTTTAATAAGACAGACAAAAATATAAAATAATGTGCAAATTCTGCTATTTCCAAATAATAAAATAAAAAAATGAGTAAAAATAAATAACATCTTTGCAAAATAAAGGTGCACAAATAACACCAAGTTCCAAATCTCAGTTTTTCTCAACAAAGTTTTTGAAGCCAATACCTACAGCAGGTAACATGTATGTTTGAATAGTGCAAACTACTTACAGTGACAAGATATACTGTACACTGACAATATAATACTGTATATTCACTTTGTGGTGTAGCAGGTTGATGACTTCAAAAAAAAAAAAGAAAAAAAAGGCCAGTTTCAAATCCATAAAGCCATGTCACTCTCCGTGGGCACAATTGCATAACCGCGGGGAGTTAATGAGGTAGTTGGAGCGAGTCGCACCTGCGATCATTTTCAATTGCTTCATTGGCATCCTGTGGTGTGTGATTAAGGGCCACGGAGACAGGAATGTATATATACAGGTCAACACAAAAAAAAGAATGGGGAATCAAAGAAAAGGAGAAAAGAGCCAAGACGGAGGTCGACCGAAAGGAGCTCGTGGCTGCTGAGTCTCCGCCGGCTGCGCAAGCAATGGGTGAGCTAGGAGAATGAGAAGGAGGTGGGCAGAGATCAGGAGTTAGTCTGCATTTTAACCTCGGATTTTTAACTGATTTATTTATTGATTTTTTTATCCTTACTTTTCATAATGATTTTTGTGGATTTATATATGTACTTTACGTTTTTTAGAACACTGCACCATTGACACTTTTGTTGATTTTATTTTTGTTTTGACTGGTTTTTAATAAAAGCACTCAAGCACTTTTTCCACCATCAGTGAATTATCCTTATATGTCAGCTCATCTTGGTCATAACTATGGACAATGTGGGTTCAGCAGACTCCCATGTAGAAAGAGGGAGTCTGTAGGGGACCATCATCACCACACACTCGCCCTCCAAATAGCACAGCTGATAGAAAATAACATTACAACAAGGCAGCTTGTGCACGGACAAGAAGTCTCACTTTACCATGACTGTCTGTGCATGTTTGGTTAAAACATGCTTGTTCTTCACTCAGTGAAGTGATGGTTAAGCTTCTCAAGGTTCTTGTAGTGAAGCTGTGACCGTTTAGCAGTGCACTGGAGCCCCGCATGACTAAAAAGTCTCTCGCAGGCTGCAGACGCAGGAAGTTTGTGTGTGGTCATGTGACTGCATGGCTATGTCTGATTGGGGAAACGGAGTCATGTGATTATTGTTGCTAAGTCTGACTGGTGAAACATAGTCATGTGATTATTGTTGCTACATCTGATTGGTGAAACAGTCATGCAGTAGATCCACTGGTGACTTCTCTCTAGCAAAAATATAGTGTAATATATAAAAAGTAATGATTCGAGTGTTGCCCAATGTAGCGGAGTAAGAGTAGCATTTCTTCTTCACAAATGTACTCAAGTAAAAGTAAAAAGTATGGTGCAGTAAAACTACTCTCAGAAGTACAATTTTTTTAAAAAGTTACTCAAGTAAATGTAACAGAGTAAATGTAACTTGTTACTACCCACCTCAGGCAGTTTCGCTGTACTATTTTATGATTAAACAAAAGACCCACTGCAGTTAGGATGAAGACCATCTCTCTTGAAAAATCCAGGCCTTTTCTAAAAATCATCCCAATTGATCACAAAGGCTATGCTTTTATTTGCACATTAGGTTTCTAGCTAGCAGTGAAGGGAATGAAATCTGCTGTAAATCACATCCCCTCTAAATAATCTTGGTAATCACACAATCAAACACACAATCAGACACCATCAAATTCTGACATTTTCATTTAGCTTTGCTGCATAGAGAGATGAAATTCCCCTTTAATACCTCGGATTGCTGTAAATAAATATCGTTAGTGCCAATATACAGCAATAAGGTAGATACGTTATCATTAGCAACACAATCTAATTGAGCCTCTATATCAGATATCTTCACGATTGGGAGGCCCTTAACATTAACTGATGGTTTAACTTAGTTTGTAATTCTAACATTCTGTACTACGGAATCACCAATTATAAACTCTTTATTGTTCTCATGATCTACAGTTGCATTGCAGAGTGCTGAGAGTCCGAATTGGTGATCTGGGTGCCTAAGGGCTAAATTTTGGCTTCTTAGACCCCCATCTCACTGTTACCCACTCGCCCTGTGGCTGAATTAGTGCTTCTGATTTCAGCTGTGCACTGACTACAGTGGGACCTGAAGAGACATATGCCGAATCAGAAGTAACTGAATTGACTAAACAAACTGAGTTGATGAAATTTTCAGCTTTCCTAATTGCAGCTCCTAATGTGGTCTTTCAATTCGCATGTACTGTCGGCAGGAAAACCTGAACTGTACATGCTGCAGGACACAAAACATATGAAAATACCTTTGATAGGCAGAGAATAGATGCAACTTACGTTCAGAGCCGAGTTCATCTTCTCCCTTTCTGTAGTAGCTTCAGTGCTTTCTGCGTTCAGGTGAACCACTATAAGACTGTTGGATTTAACCTTTCATCACCTGCTGGACGATCAACTTCGACTTTGCACTGTTGGTTACTTCTCCTTGTCGGATGTTGGCTTTACTTCATTTGAACTTATCTGAGGATTTGATTAGTTTTTGGGTATTTTTTTCTTGTGCTTGTAAAAGGCTACATGCATGTGTGAGACGCCATTGTTCTGTGCTTCTGCTTGCTGCTGCTCTATACTTGAACCACAAGTATCAATGAATTCTTCAAAACCAAAATGGGAGACAACATTTGTAGTCAAAATAAAAGTCTTTTCAAAACGACTTTTGGGAAGTACCATAATTAATTTTGAGTGTAATCAATAATTTTGGATAAACTGCTGTCCACAAAACAGACTCTTACATGGTCATGCTGATGAAGTTACATTATGTAACTTCAGGTGCTACTTCCCCTATCACTAGGACATTGCTACAAAACAACAGTTCACCAAAATGGTGGAACCCACAGAAAAACAAATGTTGTTGTACTAAATACAAAAAATAATATAGCCAAAAAATGGAGTACGCATAGAAAGAGTATAATCTGAATTCTTAAAATTCAAAACTTGTAGAAAGCACACTTTGTGTATTAGAAAAAAAGTATTTCAGTAGTAAAAACACTTAGAATTTTTTAAATTATTACATGTCCTTGGTAAGCCACATTCTGAATGGACATTCCACAAAATCATGATGACAATTTCATTTTTGAGAAAATACCTTTAAGAGCACCTCCTTGTTATGTGACAATGCCTTCACTCCACAGTAGATCAAATTCCACCATGGACACCAAGAAGAAAACAGAAAAAGAGTTAGTAATAGCCATGCAAAATAACTGCTACACTTAACTAAAGACCAGCATACAACAGCAAATTTAAACACTCTTAGTTTATTTTATGCTAAAATAATGGGTCTTAAGCCACAATTTCAGTTTACGGCCCAATGACACTTTGCGGATATTGACAGATCTGTAGCTACATTAGTTTTATGGTTTTTCGGAATCTTTAAGTAGGCTTGCAACAATTTTCAACATTTTGATCATAAAACACTACAAGTGTGTATAGAAGCTTTTTTTTTTAAATTGGGGTATAAAGAAAATAAGTTAGGTGATTATCATCTATTGCTTTAAATTAAGTTATTTAGTGTTGAGGCAGAACAAAGAATTGCAGTTACATGAATTGATTAAAAATAGTACCTTCAGATTTGAACTCAGTATCACTTTGAACACTAGGTCACTGATTCATTAGCTTAGTCCTGTACTGACAGCCAATCATTACAATCATTTACTAATCAGTGTCCAATTCCTGTCCATAATGAATGCCTTTCTCTGATCAATTCATTTTAATCATTCTGTAGAGCCAGAAAAATGACTCTACAGTTGTTGACAGTACATGCTTAATATTTGCACAAAATTAAAGAATGCAGAGCATTTTTTAACACATAAGGCAATTCTTTTAATTTAAAAAATTGTATTAATATTTTGTTCCTTCATCCATTCTAAAATTTCTTATAAAGGACAGAAAGGTTGTGTAGCAGCACTGCTGGCTTACAGATCTAATAATAATAATAATTATAATAATAATTATAATGCATTTTATTTATATAGTACCATTCCCATGATCAATGCACTCAGCAACTGAGATAAAAAATATGGATCCAAATCTTTAAAGAAATAAAATCGTAATCTTAACATGAGCTAATGGTCTCTAATTCATGTGATTTAAACACACATCATTTTTTTGCTATGTTAATTAAAACTTTAAGTAATACTTGTATTGGAATTTCTGCTTAGGTTATCAAATCTTGAAGTAAGAAAACAGAAACATGAATAATCAAGACAAGAGTACTGTAGATGTTACCTATAATAACTTATTTATAATGATTGATGAATGAACAAAAACTACTGGCTATAAGCATACCATAGGACCAAGTCTGGAAGTGCCTGCATTACATGAATTATAATTAACAAACAACACTGGCCTGTTCTCATTACTTTTTTAATGATTTGTCCTTGAACTTTTCTAAAATGATCAAAATAATTATCCTTTTAAGGCATACATTTATTCTTAGAAAGCATGTTAGATAGCAATTTAAATTACATTACATGCAACAAGCAAATAAAGAATCTTTTGTGATCCTATGTGACTATCTCTACTCTTTCACCCTTTATTGTGTGAACATCTTTTAAATCTGAAACTGTTTCTGGTTGTGCCTGGTAACTCTGCAGACAGCTTTTATTTCACATTTCAAATTTGTGTTAATATTTTCCTTTGAAGTGTATTCATTTAGCTTCTTGAAGTACCAGCTTCTGTAAAGGTCCTTTCTGATATTGTTGACTGTTGGATCTTCTCGGTTTGGGCTATTTTCCTCTAGTCAAGTAGGTTTTGCCATTACCTTGCATTTTTGATTTCTGTCAGTTGTGCCTGCCTGTGGTTTTGACCTTCTGCGTGTCTCTAAGTATGCTCTTGTCTCAAAAATAACAAGGTGTTACTTTATTTCTACTTATATTTTAGCTCATGTCTCTGCTATTGGCTATATGACTCACTCAAATCTGCAGATTGCATGCGTCTCACCCCACGCACCTCCTGGTTGTTTAGTTTTATCATGATGCCCTTCAGCCTTGGACCTGGCAATCTGCCTGGCTGTTAACAACTCTTGGGCACAAAACAAGGGCAACATCCAGTACAGCAAACAAAAATATGTAAGAACTAATAAAATTGTAAATATTCAAAAATCAAAATGGCAAGTGCTTTTCACATAGGCTGCCAGTCAGAATACCAGAGCTCATACTAAGATGTGTGTTTATGTAATGAACCGTGCTATAAATTAAAACTTGACAAGAAAATAAAATGAGCAAATTCAGATGCAGTCAGTACATAAGAAGTGTGGCTAGTTCAGCCCCATATATTACAGATATTACAGATTGTCAGGACATTTCACATTATATTCTATCAGGATTTTTTGATGTTCAATAATTTTTTAAAGTCATTTTGTTTCCTATAACCATCAACATGGAAGCAGGGGAGCTGCATTCCCTAAATCCTCTTGAAGATGCATAACTCATGCCATGTTTTTAACTTTTTCTGTTTTGAATGGATTATAATTTCATTTCTTTCGTAGAGTAAGACAATTATAGAATCTTATAGGTTACATCCACCTCATTGCATTAGAACTTTTTAAACTTTTTAAATGCTGTGATATAGTTTTGAAGAATTTCACTTTAAATGGCTTGACAATTACAAACCATCTTTAGAAAGTAATATAATTAATTAATGTAGGATTTTCAAAAGATGTATTCCTTTGTAGAAATGTATTTTATGGAATAAGCTATAAACGTATGGCCATTCTTTTTGTGCAAGGACTTTTCTATGCGATACTGGTAAGTGGTAATAACATTATCCATCCCTCTAAACTAACCTATTTTATTGTTTTAATTACAAGACCAAATATACCTCTGAAATACCTGAAAAAAACAGAAAATCCATTTTGACCTTTCTCATTAGTTAAATGTTTCTTTGGCAGCCCAATACTGAATGTACAGATGCACACATTGTGGGAAATATTGAAAAAAGCTTTACAGATTATCTTTTAAACAAATCAAACATGGTTCAAGACTGATACGTAGCAATGTCAGTATGTAGCCATGTGAGACAATTGTAAATTTACCGTGACCTGTGCAAATTCAAATGTTGCTTTATACAATACCAACATTTAATGTACCACCCATGCCTCATCCTGCCTCATGCCCCAGTATCTTTGTTTCTTTAAAAATGGCAACATCCTTACCACCTGCTGTAGTAAATTTCAACCTATGTTGTTCAGAGAACAATCTATTGATACTTGCATTTAGAGCATTTAGATTTAGTCTCTTGTGAAGATGTTCAGCAATTAACAGACTTAACAATTTATTAAATTTAAAGTACAGCAGCTTGCAGACCACAATATATCTGTTAATAAAGATACATTTTTTCACGTACACTAAATGCAGATGACAGACATAAGGCTCTTTTTTGTGTTTGTAGATAAACACTTTAATCAAACATCAGAAAATATAATGCAATTATCTACACTGTGAGTAAATGAGTAAAACAAAAACCAAAATAGAAAACAAAACAAAATGAAAAAGTATGGGAATTTGTTTGCTGTCTCTAGGAACACTTAAGTAAAGAATATGGTAAAAAAAGAGAGACATAAGCTGCTGTGTCCAAAGGTTATGCATTGACCACAAAAAACTAATTAGTTAATGCAATTGTCCTGTCAATAGCGACATACCATCATGCAAAAAAGTGAGCATGCACTCCTTCAATTTTAATATACCAGTTATATTTAACAATTGCCTAATTCTCAGAAAGTTCAGAAATTGGAGAAGTCTAACATCAAGTGACAAACAACACCTAACAGAGTTTACTTTGTTGTCATTTATTAAACACAAAACAACCCGAAATATAGGTGCAACCATAAATTCATTAGCTTGTATAGAATCACTCTTTGCTGCAATAACTTGATGTAATTTTTTATGTATGATTTTTTCAGTTTCTTCCATGATATGGAGGTATTATGACCTACTGCTTATTTTGTCACTGAATTAATGTTTTAAGGCTTTCATTTATGTATAGCTCTCATGGGGTCCTGCCACATCATCTCAATGAGGTTAAGGTCTAGACTTTATCCTGGCAATTTCAATATCTTTTTGCACCACTCCATTGTAGATTTTCTGCTCTGCTTATGGTCAGTTATTTGCTGCACAATCCAATTTTAATCTTACTCCAGAATAAAAATAAAATACACTACAACTATTGTAGTTCGTGGTATACTGAGTGACCATAAGGCATCCAGGTCCTTTGACTACAAAGAAGATCAAATCATTATTTACCAATGCCAATGCACCTGATGGCTAGTATGAGGTACTTGTGGTGCTACAAAGTATATGGATTTTGCTAATCATGCCTTTGTGCATAATGCTCCTACAGCTACATTTGTCCGTCCAGAGGACATTGTTCAAGAAATTTTGTGATTCATTCAGCTACAACTACGGGTTCTATCTTGTCTTCTTATATAGGTCTGCACATGATAGGGTGGGGTGCTGCATTGCAGCCCAGTATATTGCTTTATGTGTGGGAAAACTGGTGCTATATGTTTGCCCTGGTCGCCAAAGTACCTGACATTGTGAATTTGCAGAGATTCTCACTCCTTGGAAGATTAGCAAATGGAGTTCAAGACAGATGTCAATAGTTCTTTTCACTTTAGATTGATTATTGTAATTTTTTTTTATTCTAATCACCAAAAAATGATAGGTGTAAGAATGATTATAGAGACTAAACTACTGTAAATAAACAGGCTTGTCTTGTCTAACTCCATACAGAGGCCCACACACTTAATAACCTTCAAATACACCAAACACTTAAACTCACATCCCATTCTCTTTCAGAGCACTGTGGCTGCATTCTACGCCAGCTGATCCTTTGCCTAAATTACCTTTTGCCTTTGGATCCAATTTACAGTTGTTCTTTAGTATGGGTATAGCAGACGTGTTGCCTAGATTAACTGATTGACGGATGACTTTTTTTTAAATAAGTAGTCCTACAAATTTAATCTAACCACAATTTATGTATTAAACTTTCAAATCTTCTTAATTTTTACTTAATCTTTAACGTTCAGATCTACTTATTATTTAAGGTTCATATGTCAATTTATTTTCTAATCTAATTTTCCCTGTGAGGAAGGAAGTGGTACAGGCTGGTCAGGGCAAACCAGACTTTCATTCCCCCAGCAACATTCTCCAGTTCCTTATGGGAAACTCCCATGCCAGATACTTGAATTAATCACTCCATTTCATCATAAATCTGGCCCTGGGTTTCTTCTAAATTATTATTTGGAGCTGCACAGGGGTATGCTCATCAGTTATCTAAATAGTCTTAACTAGATCCTGATAATGGGGAGAAATAGCAACCGCTCTAATCCAAGATCACCCAGGGTAAAGGAACATCTCACCCTGTCATGAAAGATGAGCAAGGATGGCCTTAGTGTTTCTGGCATCAGGTGTAATAATAATAGTTGGCGCTCCTCCTTCCCCATCTTAAGTAAAGCAGAGTGTGAATCAGCAAAAAAAAAAGATTAATGTCAAGCAAATTTAACTATTATAAACTATCTCTTTAGACAAAAAGGTATTATTATTAAGTTTTGATGAATATTTTAACATGTTACTGCTATTAAATTACAATTTTTAAAATGTGATAGGTTTAAAATACTGCATTTTATTCTTTATCAAATAATTCAATATTTTTGATCTTTTTTGATGATCTATCTGAACTATATCCAATCCAAACAAGCAATGATAATATGAAAAATATGGGTCCTAATTAAATAGCACAACTGTATGAAATGTATTATTTTTCAGTTCACAGCTTTCTGTTTTCTTATTAATTCATCAATGTGTCGACCATTGAGCTATATTCTGTACAGTGCCTAAAAAAGTGTTCACCCCTTTGGAAGTTTTAACATTTTATTGTTATACAGTATTGAATCACAGTGGATTTAATTTGGCTGTTTTGAAATTGATCAGTTGAAAAAGAGCCCCATGGCTGGGGACTTTAATTGTATTTTAAATCCAGAACAAGATAGGTCTCCTGCCACAGGGGCAGTGACTTCTACCATTGCAAAGACAATTACACAGTTTGTAACTGATCACAACTTATCAGACCCCTGGAGATTTCTAAACCCACACTCAAGAGCATATTCCTTCTACTCACCAGTGCATCACTGTTACTCAGGAATTGATTATTTATTTATAGATAACAATTTCTTGCCTACGATTAAATATTGTAAGTATGACCTATTGCTATCTCCGACCATGTCTCTTTGATCATGAAGCTAAAATCACTATGCCCCACATACAGCAGCTAGAGTCTTAACCCACTTTTATTAGCAGATGAGAACTGTACAGAATTTATATCCAAATCAATTTTTAAAGACACATATATCCTCAGAGGTTTCTGCAGGAATACTCTGGGAAACTCTGAAGGAGTTAAGATTAAGGGGACAGATTATTTGATATCTTTCCAACAGAAGTAAATTGGAAACCAAGAAGGTATCAGAGCTAATCAGTGAAATTACTAGAATAGATAAAGTACATGCCAGGTGTCTAAACGAGGCACTTCATATGAAAAGACAGGCTATCATTTGGAATTCAACCTTTTAACAACTAAAGAAACAGAACAACTCATTTTTAAATCAGGACATCATTATTTTGAACATGAAGAGAAAGCTAGTAAGATCTTAACTCAACAAATCCACAAGCAGGAAGTTCACAATGCAATCCCAGCAATCACCAACACAGACGGAGACAAAATCATTGACCATAAAAATATAATGCACACATTTAATGACTACTATAAGTCCTTATATTCTGCTGAGTTTAAAGAACACAAGGCACAATCTAATGTGTTTTTGGATGCATTCCAGATACCATAACTAGATACTCTCAGTGCTGAGGAATTGGATAAACCTCTGGCACTATCAGAATTACTAGAAGCTATAAACTCACTTCAGAGCGGAAAATCAACAGGCCCAGATAGTTACCCTGCCAAATGTTATATAAAATTCTCAATTAAGCTAGCTCCCCTTTTGTTAGCAACATTTACAGAAGCTAGATACAATAAAATTCTACCTCAAACTTTTCACCAAGCATTAATTACCTTCTTTCCTAACCAAAATAAAGACTTATTGCAATGTGCATTATACAGACCAATTTCACTTCTGAGTAATGATGCTAAGATACTCTCCAAAGTCCTAGCTAGAAGGATTGAGAAAGTGCTTCCTTTATTAATATAACAAGACCAAACATGGATTTATTAAAGGCAGACACTTAGCTTCCAATCTTCAGTGCCTTTTTAATGTAATATATTCACCCACAAAGTCTAACAACCTGAAGATATTATTATCGTTGGATGCAGCAAATGCATTTGATATGGTTGAATGGAACTACCTTTTCATTACATTGGAGAAATCTGGGTTTGGCCCAAACATTTGTGCATGGATCAAACTATTGTATACCAGTACAGAAGCTTCAGTTTGTATTAACAGCATGAATTTAGACTACTTTAAACTAGAACGTGGTACTCGATAAAGATGCCCCTATTCACCACTGCTTTTTGCAATCGCTATTGAGCCACTGGTAGTTCACTGTTGAAATGCTTATGAGATAAAGGGGATTATCAGAAAAGGATTTGAACAGAAAATTTCTCTATATGCAGACGATATGGTACTATATATATCAGATCCACAAAATACTGTGCCTGCAGTCCTAACAGCACTAACAGAATTTCAAAAGATTTCAGGTCTCAGAATTAATTTCAATAAAGTGTTCACTTTCCAGTGAATTCTCAAGCAAACAATATTACACTGGACACCTTCCCTTTTATCATCGCAGATCAGTTTAAATACCTAGGGGTAACATCACAGTAAACATAAACTCTTTATCAACAAGATTTTACCATCTGTATGGAAAAAATTAAGCAAGATTTGTATTTAGATAGTCTATCCTTCATCTTACTTTAGCTGGAAGAATTATCATTGTCGAGATGAATAGCCTTCCTAAGCTTCTTTTTCTATTTCAAAACATTCCAATATCCATCCATTTTCCAACCCGCTAAATCCAAACACAGGGTCACGGGGGTCTGCTGGAGCCAATCCCAGCCAACACAGGGCACAAGGCAGGAACCAATCCTGGGCAGGGTGCCACCCACCGCAGGACACACACACACCAAGCACACACTAGGGCCAATTTAGAATCGCCAATCCACCTAACCGGCATGTCTTTGGACTGTGGGAGGAAACCCACGCAGACACAGGGAGAACATGCAAACTCCTCGCAGGGAAGACCCAGGAAGCGAACCCAGGTCCCCTAACTGTGAGGCAGCAGCGCTACCACTGCGCCACTGTGCCGCCCACATTCCAATAGACTGTAAATCAATAAATTGTTTTTTAAGAATTAAATCCAACCATAGCCTCATTTATTTAGAATTCAAAACATCCACATACTCAAAGGGTCGACCCAACAAAGACCTAAGGCAGAAGGTGGCATGGCTCTACCTAACTTTCAATTTTATTACTGGATGGCAAATATACAAGCTATACAAACCTGGACATTGACTCAAACAGATGAACATACACAGGCTTGGTCCGCAATAGAAATAAAATCCTGCAGTACTTCTTTATATTCCTTGCTTTGTACCCCAATAAGTACAAGTCATCGTCAATATACAAACAACCCAATTGCTCTTCACTAACTCAGAATATGGAACCAATGTTAAAGTATTTTAAGATATAGAACCTTTTTCTACCCTCTGAAATGTACACAGTTTTTAATGTCTGGAAAACATTCAGGATTAAATCACTTAGAGACCTTTACATAGATGACGTCTTTGCATCCTATGAACAATTGCACTCCAAATTTGACTTTCCAGCAACACATTTCTTTCACTACTTTCAAATTAGAAACTTTGTTAAACAAAACCTGTCCAATTTTCCTCACCTCCCACTTACTTCTATTCTGGAAAAAATATTGATCAGTCTTGAGGACTCAGACAGCATCTCCATAATATATAAAACCATTTTACAGTCCCTCCCTTTCAAAGTTCCCAGAGTACAGTGGGAAAAGGATCTCTCAAGGAGTGGAAGGTGGAGTGGAGTGCACAAAATTCACTCAAGCTCCATATGCATATAATTTTTCCATTTAAAATTATATATCTAGCATATCTGTCTCATTTAAAATTGTCCAAAATATTTCCAGTGCAAGATTCAACTTACAATCCAACATTGCAATCATGTTCCAGCGTCACTGGGCCAGATATTTTGGGCATGCACCAATTTAACATAATTTTGGACAAAAATCTTTAAATGCCTTTCAGACAGCCTTGGTGTCACAATCCCTCCTAATCCATTAACAGCTGTGTTTGGTGTATTTCCAGATGGGCTTAAAGTGGAGAAGGACAAACAAACTGTAATTTCCTTTACTACACTATTGGCACATAGACTTATCTTGTTCAACTGGAAGAATCTTAACTTACCTATTTTAAGACAGTGGGTAACTGATGTTGTATACTATTTGAAATTGGAAAAAATCAAATTCTCAGAGGATCTGCTCAAAACTTTTTCAAAACCTGGCAGAAACTAATCAGTATTTTAGAATAAGCATTTTAATTGAGAAAGCAGATTCTCTACCCTCTTTTTTACTTGTATTTTTATTCACTTATTAATTTATCTATTTACTTATTTTTACTAGCTTAAAGTTTTACTCTGCTGGCCTAGCTCTCTTCCTCATGGGTGGGGGTTGATTTGTTTCAAACCTAGTTTTGTTAAACTTGACTGGCTTGAATGGAATGTTATTTGATTTTAATAAAATAAAAAAAATGAAAGCAGATATCTGTAAAATTATCTAAATAATTACAAATACATAACATAAAATAGCTGATTGTATATGTATTTACCTTCTTTATCATGACACACCCCAATCATCACTGGAGCAGCCAATTAGTTTTAGATGTCACACAATTAGTTCATTGGAGATCACCTGTTTGTAGTCAAGGAGTTTCCATTGATTGTAACTAGTGATCGGTCAAAACACATCGCGATGTTCGTGTGCTCTATCGAGCACTCAAGTATAATGTAAGTCAATGGGAGACAACCAGGAAGAGGGGAGGGTGCCTGGTCCATTGTAAAAGGTCAGAAAGTGACAGAAACACCACCAAAATGGACCGGGAACAGCATGGGGATGATTTCTGGATGCATCTTGGACTCCCTGCAGGGAACCAGTTTGTCCGAGTTGTACGCTACTTTTACAGTCTGACAAAAACATGCCCAAAACTCCCCAAAAAATCAATTTTACAGGAAAAATGACGCCCTAAAACATTATATGCGAGTGCCTGCAGGTAAGCTGACGCTCTAAAACATTAGATGCAAGTGCATGCTGTTCAGCGCACCCTATAAAAAAATTACTTACCTGCCCCTTGATTGGTTGTCTCCAACCCGCGAAACGTGCACATGTGGTGCTCGTTTCGAGTAGCGCCATGCTCCGAGCATAGCGATGCTCGAGCCGAACACATGTTTGGCCGAGCATGCTCGCTCATCACTAATTGTAACATTAATGCACCTGATCAGGTAGATCATCAGGGCAAGAAAATGCCAAAGTTACTGAACATCCCTTGGATTCCAGTTGGATCAGTCTTTAAGAAATGGAAAGAGTACAGCACAGTTGTAAATCTGCATAGAGCAGGCTGTCCACAAAAGGTACAAGAGGGTGACTAGCGAGGGTGGCCACCAAGAGACTATAATTTCTCTGAAGGAGTTACAAGCTATAGTGGATAAGAATGGAGTGAGAGGAAAATGAAGAGTGGCAAAGAGAAAGTCACAGAAAAAAATAACATATCTTGACTAGAGTTGGCCAGACAGTATATGGGAGCATCTGAAGCCAGCTAGAAGGTTCTGTGGTGGTATGAGACCAAAATTGAGCTTTTTGTCCATCAGACTAAATACCATGTTTGGTGATAGTCAAACACTATACATTATCAAAAACACATCATCTTCACCACAAAGTAATTGTGGTGGCGGCATTATGGTGTGGGGCTACTTTTTTGCAGCAGGCCCTGGCAGACACAGACCCCAAGCATAAAGCCAACGCTACACAGAAATGGCTTAAAAACAATAATGTTAATGTCAGGGCCAAGTCAGAATTCAGATCTCAGTCCAACTGAGGATTTGAACCTGGGCTTGAAAAAGGCTTTTCAATCACAATCCCCATGAAACTTGACAGAGCGTGAATAGTTTTACAATGAAGAATGGGGAAACTTGTAGTATCTACATAGTATCTACATATGCAAAGCTGTTAGCAACCTATCAAGGCTGTCATGGCCATGAAAGGTGCAACTGCATCTGCTAAATACTGATTTGAAGGGCTGAATACTTATTTACTTCCAAGGCAACTTACAACATTTATGATACAATTGGTTACATTTCATTTGGTTTTCAAATTGCAGCTTAGGTAGGTCAAGTTACTTGCTTATGGTCACACGCTGTTAGTAGCATGTGTATTATGTATTATGTGAAGGTTAGGTTATTTGACGTTGCTAAATTGGTACTAGTGTGTGTGTATGGGTGTGTGTGTGTGTGTTCTTTCTGTGTTGGACTAACACCCTGTCCGGAGATTCTTCCTGTCTTGTGCTAGGATGAGCTCCAGCTGCTCCATGACACTTACCAGGATAAGCAGGTTAGAAAATGGATGGATGGCTATTTGTAATTCATTTAGATCTGTTTTCATTTTTAAATGAAGAGTTATTTTCTGTTGATCAGTATCAAAAATAAAAATGAAATACACCATTATTCAATGTTGTATAACAAAGCTTCCAAGGGGGTGAATACATTTTACAGGCACTGTACTGTATATACAGTATGATAAGTTATAGTATAAGCGTAATATTATAGAGGCATAATTATTTTATTAATGTTTACATTGCAAACTAAATGATTCGATGTTAAATGAGTGTAAGTCACTGGGTAATATATTTTGTATCACAAACTGTCTCTCTGTTTATCTATCACTTTCCTTCTCTGTCTATCTCTGCAGGGTCTCCTTGCTGAACAAAACTGCATGGGAGCTTCCTTTTTAAAAAAAAAAAAAAAATGCTTGGCAACCCAGTGTTGGGGCACCACTACTCATACGGCCCTAAAGCCATCTGCACTAAGTGCCCCATAGCCCTGCAGATGGACCTAACCATTTTCTTCACTTTTTAGCACAACACAAACTGTATGTCTGCAAGGATGGAATATAAACAGGGATTTAGAGCAGCTTCTAAAGATCTAAAGACGTGGCTCAGTTTCACCACCACCTACTGTTGCAGTGCTGGCAGTGCTTCAGCAATTTGTTGGTTAATCTCACTAACCCTTTCACTGAGGTGTTGTTAATGCGCAAATTCACAATTAATTTTATTCAGGCAGGAACTTGTTTCTGTACACCTGTCCATAGGACTGAACATACCCAAAGTTCCAGTGCCAATGATGCAATCATACGTAAGTACAGCTATATGTGTTTTGTACTTTTCAACCTTCCTACTAGTAAACTGGGATTCAGCCTTCCTGTTCCAAGAGCTATCATCAGGGTCTAGTCCATCTAAATTTGAGCCTGATGTGGTCATCACCCAATTGGCATTTCATCCCATTGCCCTTTTCTGTCATCTACCTACCAGATGCAGCTTCTTCTTTATATGTCATCTCACTTCCAAGTGCTATAAGAATCCCTGGGTATGTATGCTGCATTATTATGCCAATACCGTGACCCTGATAAGGTATTTTGTAAGTTGTTCATAAATATATGTCCTTGTATCACATGTTGCTCACAAGTCAGTATAATTGTTTATAATATTATAATGTTGATTTAATGAGGAATGTGCTAATTGCACTCCTGATTCTTACTATATATTTCAAATTACCTCATTGTTTGAACAGATCCTCTATGTTAGTGTTTTTAGAATACTTTTCAGTGGGACATCCCAAATAATTTGCTTACATTTTGAAACACCTTTCTATACTTGGTTCACTATATTTTTCCCCTAATATTCACATATGATGGAATTCAACTCCTTACAGGTTTTCCAGGTTTTCCTCATACAGAGAATCCTGTCATGCTGTACCTACATCTGCAGATTCTAATTGCATTTACCTTTTCAAATAGTATTGACCATAAATGATGATAAAGAATTTAGAGAACACTTCAGTCCATCTAATAATATCAATTTTGACCGAAGAGCTGTTATTTTAGCATAGCATAGTCTTGGTTACGCTGATACTGGTGCTGTTTATATTGGTTTCTTATATTGCTTTGTTTACTTAATTGTACTAATTATTTTGGTCGTCCATTAATATTTCTCTATGTTTTTTCACTTTCTAGCATCTGTGGTTGCATTATGCCTGTCTAGGATGGAATGTGCTATTAGCAATGATTAATCTATTTTCATCAATTCTGGATTAAGTTGAAACTGTTGCTGTTTGCTTGTGATCCATTTCAGAAGGCAATTGACCTAAAATTCTCCCCCAAAAAATATACAGTATATATACTGTGAAGGGCAGCACGGTGGCGCAGTGGTAGCGCTGCTGCCTCACAGTTGGGAGACCCGGGTTCACTTCCCGGGTCCTCCCTGCGTGGAGTTTGCATGTTCTCCCTGTGTCTGCGTGGGTTTCCTCCAGGCGCTCCGGTTTCCTCCCACAATCCAAAGACATGCAGGTTAGGTGGATTGGTGATTCTATTGGCCCTAAAGTGTGTGCTGTTTGTGTGTGTCCTGCGGTGGGTTGGCACCCTGCCCAGGATTGGTTCCTGCCTTGTGCCCTGTGTTGGCTGGGATTGGCTCCAGCAGACCCCTGTGACCCTGTATTCGGATTCAGCGGGTTAGAATATGGATGGATGGATATACTGTGAAGGATCTGACATGCTGGCAGGGAGTGTACAAGGATCCTTACCTGGCCAGAAGGCCAGTATAATGGAAGGACAGGGGAAGACAGTCAATTTTAGTTATATTTTATTCCATTACGCTAAGTAGCAGTGCCCCTGGGTCACAGTATCTTTACGGATACCCACAGGGCATATTTGGAAATGTAGTCCCATGGAAGAGCCCTGTTTTGATTCCATGGGTGCTGTCAGGGTGCACTGAAGGGATTCGTGATCTCTACTTTTTGAGACTTTCTTCAGACCTGGAAGTGCTTCCTTCAGGTTATGCCCTGGCACTGCAAATAATCATGGGTCAGCCATAAAAGGAAGCTGTCTGGCTTTTTCCAGTGAGTCAAAGCTGGGAGGAAGGAAAGCAACACTTGCTGGAGGGAGG
Source organism: Polypterus senegalus (assembly GCF_016835505.1). Classification (NCBI taxonomy): domain Eukaryota; kingdom Metazoa; phylum Chordata; class Cladistia; order Polypteriformes; family Polypteridae; genus Polypterus; species Polypterus senegalus. The sequence continues at coordinate 132,764,365 of NC_053154.1, forward strand.
TGGATGGGTAAGGAAAGGAGCAGAAAGAAAATAAGAATTGTGTTGGGCTTGTGTATCATTTGAATGACCTGGAAAGGTATTTTGGTTAATAAATCACATTATTTGAACCCAGGCCTTTGAGTTTGGGTTGAGGGGTGCTACAGCGCCCTCTGTCATTTACTATATATAGCCTATAAATGTAATTTTACTACTGTAATTACAACCAGTCTTTGGCACTGTTGCTTAATGCCTTTTCTCTTCCTCCATCTGCAGAAGTAGTGATTGACAGTTGCAACACCAATGATGTAAATTCTGGTTCCTGACCACCTGAACCCACCTCTTCCTGTTGTTCAAAGTGAAAACTAGCTCCAATGCTATCTTGGAGTCAGTCGAATGGAAACTAAAAAGACAATTCCTTTTGTTTTTCTTTTTTTCTAAATCTGCCAATTATACGGGGTTGACCAAGCTGCCCCAGCTCTTTATGTGTTTTGTGATTTGTTGTTACAGTGGTGTAGTTGGCAGGACTTTCTACACCTCAGATTAACTGAGCAGGTGAACCTGACAACCATCATGGCCACCATTACAATGGAGGTTCAGGTGCTCCAGGTACAGTTTGGAGAACCACAAACTCAGCTCGCCAAGGTGGAGGCACAGAACCAAGCCTGAACAGCACTGCAGCAGGAGAGAACCTTTGGTCCATCCCAGGTATTGTTACCGCTTCGGCCAAAGGATGATATTGAGACCAATTTATTTGTCTTTGAGCGAAGAGTAACCTGTCATCACTGGGAGCGGATAGAGTGGGTGTATATACTAGCACCGTTCCCTACTGGGGAGGCTCAGTGGGCTTACTATTACTACGACCTCAATGAGCAGGCCTCTTCATATTATGACACCCTGAAATGTGAGTTCTTGGTCTGGCACGGAGTCAACCCAGACTAGCAGGTGAGGCAGTGCAGGGAGTGGTGTTTTGTCCTGGAGTGATCTATGTACTCTCAAAAATATTCTATGAATTGTGGGACAAGATTGGCCATTGGTTGTGACCAGAAAGCAACAACTTGAAAAAAGGTGGATGTTGTTACTAACCCTGATTGTCTCCACCCCACCCACTGTCAGGTGAGACCTGGCCTCCACTCCACATCCCACTGAAAACACAGTAAGCTTGTAGCTCCTTGCTAGGACATCTTTCTTGGGTCGGAGCCTTGAATCACTTTGTGCATTGGGAGTGCTTTATAGAACTTCTTCAGCTGTCCATTCAGAACTTTCCCTGGTGGCCTAAGTGTACCTGTAGCCCTGAACCTCAGCCTATATAATAAGGGACCAAACACACCACGGAAGCAGCGGTCCATGTGCCCCCTTGACACTTGACGTAAGAGTAGTTAACTCATCATTAGATACAGACTTCTTTCCAGATTGCAGTTGTTAAACCCTCACTCAATAAAATAATGTAGATTCCTTGGTGCTTGACATCCTTAGACTTATTAGTAACCTATTTTTTAAGTTAAATTATAGAAAAAGCATTTGTTCACCAATTAAATTACTATTTAAATAAATATTCCATTATTAGTAAGTTTCAGTCTGGTTTTAGAATTAATGACAATACAGAAACTGCACTGCTTAAAGCAGTAAATGACTTATGTGTTAATGTGAACACATTTCTGTTCTTGTTCTATTAGACCTGACTACAGCATTTGACACCATAGACCACAGTATTCTTATAAATCACTATAGACGATGGGTGGGTCTTAAATTGTCTTAAACTGATTTCAATCTTATTTAAAAAGTAGTAAATTCTTTGTTACTTGTAGCGATTTTATGTCAAAAGTCCATTATATTGTATGCGGTTGACCACAAGGACCTATTGTGAGCCCACTGCGTCTTTCCATCTACATGCTTACACAGAGTTTTAATGAAGCACATGGTGAACTATGTAGATTGGACTTTACTTATCTATAGCAGCTGATGACCCTGAAGTTTGGGCTGTCTGACTCGATGTCTGTCTTAAATTTCTAAATAAATGAGTAGTCATTTATTCGACGCAGATAAGACAGAAATCTTAGTGATTGGCAAAAATAGATTTAGCGAAGGTCTTCGAATTAATCTTGATCACATAGCAATAAAAGTCAAGGTGGAGGTAAAATTTGGGTATAATCATGGACCTAAACTTTAAATTGCACATTAGCCAGAATACAAGGACTACATTTTTCCTTTTAAGGAATTTTTGTAAAAGTTACACCTTTTATAACATTTCAAGATGCTAAGAAATTATTTTATGCTTTTGTTTTTAGTTGACTAGATTACTGTAGTGCACTTGTAACAGGAATACCTAAGAAAGACAGTTGCAATTTGTTCAAATTGCAGCAACAAGAACCTTAACAAGAAAAAGAAAATCTGAACGTCTCACCAGTTTTACATTATTACACTGGTTATCTATGTCCTTGAAAATATGGCTAATGGTATGTAAAGCCTTAAATAATCTTGCTCCTACCTGTATTTTGGAATGCCTGCCCCCCTTACTTTCCAAGTCATATTCTTAGATCTTCTAATGGTGGTAAGCTTACTATTCCAAGAGCTAAGCACAAAAGAAGTGGTGAGGTGGTAGATTTCTACTTCTGTGCCCCAAAACTCTGGAATACTTTGCTGATAGAGATACACCAGGCTAACACAATGGAAAATTGTAAAAAAACCCCTCCTAAATACCCATTTTTAATTTGCCTTTTTCATAGCTATATTTTAGTTGCACTCCTTATAGAATTATTATACTCATTAAAACTTTGCCGCCTTTACTAATCTCTATTTTTGCTGCTTTCTTTTCCAGTTTTTCACCTGATCAAGGCATTGTGCAGCCACATGCACCAATGAAGGTGGGTTCCCTGGCTGTCCATGAATCCCACCGCATTGAATCCTCTGGGGCAAAACCTGGACACAATGAGGAATGACGTAAGGACATCTGTAGAATGCTCAGTGGGAGCTGATGGTCTTTTGGCCTTGGAACCCCTGCAGATTTAGTTTTTTTCTCTCCAGCTTATCTTTTAACTATTTTTGACATCTTGTAAAACACTTTGAACTACATCCTGTGTATAAAAATGTGCTATAGAAATGAATGCTGTTGTTGTTGACACCATCTATCGATTGGAGGGTTACTAGATTATTAACTCTCCCCTAATCTCCATCCATTGTTATATCACAGCTAATTCTATGGATTCTTCCAGTATTCCCACAGTTTGCATTCCAAAAGGTGACAATGCCTCAATTTACAAGACCATTACCTTTTCAGCTGCTATCTAGGAATTTCTACCTCAACTGCAACTTTACTAATTAAAGAGATCCATCCATCTATCCATCCATCCATTATCCAACCCACTATATCCTAACTACAGGGTCACAGGGGTCTGCTGAAGCCAAGCCCAGCCAACACAGGGCATAAGGCAGGAAACGAACCCTGGGCAGGGTGCCAGTCCACCACAGGGCACACACACACACACACACACCAAACACACACTAGGGACAATTTAGGATCGCCAAAGCACCTAACCAGCATGTCTTTGGACTGTGGGTGGAAACCCACGCAGACACGGGGAGAACATGCAAACTCCACACAGTGCTACCCACTGCGCCACCGTGCCGCCCTTAAAGAGATCCATCTATACTAATCTGGAACAATTATCCCCATGTTGCATCAAAATTATTTGGCCACTAAATTATCTGTCCTCAAATCTTTGCAAAATCAAGATTTCTATGTGAAAAAAAACAAGGTATCCTGGGCAAGTTTTCCTTCCAGTGTGATTCTTACACAAATCCACTTCATTGACACATGTCAGTTTTTCATTACTTTTTTTGAAGATTAAAATCACTAAAGATACACTCCCAATTCACTTCAAAGTCCTTCTGTTATATTACCAACTCTAAATTCCAGCTGCACCATCTCCCTGCCTGACCTAGCCTTTGCCATTAACTCTCCTCCAGGCTCCATGCTTGGTGGTAGATTTATGCTCATTTTTCAAGATCATCTGCAGAACTTCTTCTCAGTTCAGGAATGCCTTGCTAAAAGTAAAAAATCAAATGAAATACTCATCTATCTTGTGTTTTTGTTTTTAAAAACAAATAATTCGAGGCATATTTGTCTGTTGTCTTACCTGGTTAAAGCTGGCACATTTTTCCTGCAACTAACCGTAACCTCCATCTGCCCGACAGGACACAAATGCCAGACCAGCATTCTTCATTCAGCCGCAAGTTTTTTGCAAGTTTGGGAGTTGCACAAGGTCTAGGTGGGTCACTTCTTCAGAATGCAATCTGTCAATTGAGCTCAAAAGGGGCTTCACTCAGCAAATATTACTTGTGCATGAAAATGCCAGCATTGAAAAATTACATAAATACAGTATATGCAGTATATATAGTAGAAATCTGGGGGCTTCATTAACTAAATAGTGCAGAATACAAAGAGCCAGTGGAATTAATGAATGGGAAAAGTAGTTGGTTATTTTATCGTATTAATGTTATTACTATCACTTTCATTGCAAACTTATTATTTATTTATATAATATTTTTCTGGAAAGGAAACATTACATCTTAATTAATGCCCAGTGCCTTTATAATTATGTTTTATTTCCTGCAACCTTGGCAACGCAGGATACGCAACATGCCAATAAAGCACTCGGAAGTGAATTGCGGGGGAATAAAACAACATGATGGAGAAAGAGTGTGTGTGGGAGCAGAGAGGAACGAGAATTGCAAAACAAGGGAGTTACCAAGAGGAAAACCAGAGAAGTGAGAATAAAGTACAAACTATGAAACTGACAAGAAAGTAAAAGAGGGCAGCTTGAATGGTGAAGGAAGAAAATGGGGGAGGAATGCCTCTCTCCCTCCAGCATCCTAAACTTGTCTAATTTTTCTGGGACATCAGGCACTCTAAGAAAGAAAGGATGAGTGGTCAGTGTATCATGGAAAGGAAAAAAGCTGACATACAAAAAATGCGTTTTGTGATTAAGCAAAGTAAAAATAGATAGATGGATGTATTTATCTGTTATATACAGTAGTGTCTTTTCTATCTATCTATCTATCTATCTATCTATCTATCTATCTATCTATCTATCTATCTATCTATTGTAACAAAGGAGAGATAACAGGATAAAGTTTTGATGAGCTGTTACGCTAACCTATTTTAATGTAGGGAAAGTTTTAAAAAAGATGCAACAAAAGGTTTTCAGTTTGGGAGGTGCTTTTGTGGGTGAGTTAAATAATGAAGGAGGAGCTTAAGGGGTTAGACTCCTGAGATGGAATTGGAGGTGATGTCAGTATTTATCCTGGGAGATGCCTTCTTTATCTGAGGATAGAAATGGAGAGGGAGTTAACAACTGTGCCACCCTGTGTTCTGATTTCAATCTTTTTACTCTGACAGAACTCGGAAGATCTATCTGTATTATAGAGTGACTTTCTCTATCTATCTATCTATCTATCTATCTATCTATCTATCTATCTATCTATCTATCTATCTATCTAATCTACTGCATTAGACTTTATGGTATTTTTTCTTTTAAAATTTTCAAACGCTTCGAAGTTCTAGTTCTAGTAAAAGTAGTATCAAAAGCTAGATATCACACAACTACAATATCAGTAGAGAGCTTTTGAATTTAGAAAAACAGAAAGAGCTGAAAAGATTAATGCTGCTGCCTGTGGGATTCAATTTTGCTTCTGTAGGCAGTGCTGGTTAAAGCCCATATGGAGCACTTAGCCAGGGGGGAAAGGATGCATGTCCCTTTAGTTACCAAAACAATGCCCCTTGTTGTCTATAGCATAGATATAATGCTCCTTTAGTTACCAAAATGGCACCCTTTGGGTGTCGGCACCCTAGGCAGCTGCCAGTGAACACCTCTAGACCTGACTCCAGTAGAACTTGATAGCCTAATGGAGGAAGCTTCAGGTAATTCTTATTCAGGGAAACTCATCTCAGATCTGCTGAACAGTGGAGATCTATGAGCAAGAAAGCAGAAGGATTCACTGACTCTGAAAAGCCCAGGTGCTGAGGTAGGCATAGTTTTTCAACAGAGCATAATTTAGATTATGGATATTTGACAGTACCCATCAGGAAGATCAAACAAGGGTCACCTTTTAGCCACATCTCTAATCCGTGTCTCCTCATCATCTTCACAATTCCAGCATGCTAATGCACCTAACTTTGAGCACCAAGCGTATTCTCCATTTTACAGAGCATATTTTCCTAATATGGCCCAAGATGACTTGTCAGTAACCTGTTATTCAGGGATGCTACTTTCATGGTTCTTCATGAAGCAAAGGCAAGTAATTAGAATATTGATTATCTGATTTTTTTTTTTTCCATTTGCAGATTTCCTCAAACTTTGACTTTTGACTGCAGTTGTAATTGGACTTATTACTATAATCATTAATTTTGCACTCTAACTAATTCACTCTATCCCTTTGCTCCATCTGGATCCCCTGAGACTATGTTAAATGACAAAACCCCTAAAGAAAACGTTGCCAGGTTTCAGGAAACTCAGCCAGTTATTTTCACCACCACAGAGCATTGTTTCGATGAATAACTAGATGGTTGACACTTTTGGAGGTATTGCATCAACATATTTTATGTTGTTGTCTAATGTTATTGTTAGTTGCGAGGAAAAACATCTACATAAGGATCATTATTTATCTTACGTAGGGAAGACCAGTCTGTTTTTACTATCTGAGTTGTGAATGTTAAAGGAAAACTGGCATCCATGTTATCCATGTTCTGGCTGCACAGTGCTCTCCTGTGGCAATCTCAAATACCCATATGTATTGTAAAATACAGCTGGCCTCCACCCTACTGGACCCTGGCGGTAGGCCAAAGTCCATTAATTCAGTGGATGAAAGGAGGTCTGGGGGATGTAGAAAATATTTGCTGAGCCTCATCTCGTTGGTTTAGGGGGTTAGTAGGACTGAAAATTAACCACTGAAACTAAAAACACACTGACTTTGATCAGAAGACCACATTACTGTGAAGTTTGGAAACATGCCTGCATCTGATCTGGCACACTGTACAGTATACTAAGAAAAGGAACAAAAATTTTGCAATCAACTCACTTGGTTCTCTGGGAAGTGAGATCAGTTTCTACAGACTGTGAAGGTCTTCCCATCACACTCTTATCTCCGTCTATTGTATTTACATGCACATGGTTTAGAGAAAGGTGGTAGTCATCGCAGTCCTCTGCTCTTTAGTATGAATTTGCACAAGGCCATTGTAGTAATTTACAAGTTCTCAATGTAAAGCTCATGTGGGTCTACTCCAAGCATACAGATTTCCACTGACTATCTGAAAAGTGTCTGATAGGTACACTGGTGTTACATATTTGTATCAGAGAGGGTTAGTGAATATTACCAATCTATTTATTTGGAAAGATTATTCTTTCTGGCTTGATTATACTGTATAAAGTTAGATCCATAAGAATTTAGACAGTGATACAATTTTCATAATTTTGGCTTTGTGCACCACCACAATGGATTTGAAATTATCAATCATGATGTGATTGAAGTGTAGATTACATTTTGCCTGAAGAAAGGGCCTGAGTTGCCTCGAAAACTTGCATATTGTAATCTTTTTAGTTAGCCAATAAAATGTGTCATTTTGCTTGACTTTTCTTGTACACCACAGAAATCATCCTGCAACTTTTGTCTGTAGTTCTATCATCAACAAACACCAGTGACCCACTTCTACTGGAAGTCACGTATGCCCATGCCATAACGCTACCTCCACCATGTTTCACAGATGATGTGGTATGCTACAGATCAATAGCCATTGTTCTCTTCCACATATTCTTCTCTATCCATCATTCTGGTACATATTGATCTTAATTTCATTTGTCCATAGAAAGCTGTTCATAACCGTTTTTTGAAAAATATTTTCTGACAAAGTATAAACTGTCCTTCCTATGCTTGAGGTTTACCAGTGGTTTGCACCTTGTGGTAAAGCCTCTGTATTTACTTCTCTTGATTGTAGAGTTTGGCAATTTAGGCCTGCCTCCCAAGAGTGTTTTTGGTTTGCTAAATGTTTGGCTAAACTAAGGAAAGAATTTGGTGATCATCTAACACAGCTGTCTTCCATGGTTGTCCATGCTTTCTGGAGTTGCTGAGTTCACCAGTGTGTCCCTCCTTTATAAGAATGTACTAAATGGTTGATGTGACCACTCCTGGTGTTTTTGCTATCTCTTGGATAGGGTTGTTTTATATTCTCAGCCTAATGATGGGCTGTTTTTACTTACATGGACAGCTCTTTGGACCCCATATTGAGAATTCTTAGCAACAGCTTCCAAATTCCGATTCCACACTTGGAATCAACTCTAGACTATTTTGCCTGCTTAATAGTAAATTAAGTAATGAGGGACCTGCTCCCACCTGGCTATGGAACAGCTTGTCAGTCAAATGTCCAAATACAATTGAGCATTCCTCTCATCCCACTACCATTGATTGTGATTCCATTCCAGTAGATCTGAGTTGACCATGGGCTCTGGTAACGTAAACAATGCCACTCTGGGATGAGAGGGGGCACTGGCACTAACTGTATCTTTTCTTTCCCCCGTAATTATGAGAAGATGTCCATGGAGTATGCCTAGCCCTGCCCACAGTGCTCATAGTTGGCTCCACCCCTTCCACCCCGTATGCCATAAAACAGGTGGAAAACTAGAGGTAGCATCACATGTTCATTGAGGACAGAGCTCCTGCTGTTGGAACATTATTTTATAAAAGGTTTTGCCAGGGTACTTAGAGATTACATTATTTTTGTTGCCAGTGCTACCTTTTTTATGTTGCTTTATTTTGCGCCATTTAGACAGGGTTGCCCAGTTGATACTGAAACAATCCTTCTTCCTTCCCTCGGTCTGTTCACCTGATCACAATATATTAATAAGTTGTTATAGACATGAAAACTAAATAGATGAGAGGGTTGGGGTACCAGCTTGGACAGCCCTGTTTAATTGTTGAAGGCAAAAGTAAGATGTTTTATTGCCAGGATGTAGCAGGATGTAGATTTTTCAATGTAGCAGCAGTTTCTATAGAATTACTTTAATTTTTTCAGCAGTTTATATATATATATATATATATTGTCGAGGGTGCCAGGGGCCACGACCCGGCCGGGACGCCTTGGAGGACCGGAAATGGGCGTGTGCCCTTCTGGGATCACGTGGGGGCCGCCTTCCTGGTTGCTTTGGGAGCCATGGGTTCAGGGCGTGGAAGCCCCACCCTGTAGGGGCCCGTGGTCACCGCCAGGAGGTGCTCCAATGCCTTGGGGACCCTGGACCTCAGCACTTCCACCACACCAGGAAGTGCTGGGGGGGAGAGAAGCAGGGACACCTGGAGAGCTTCCGGTAGAACAGCCGGCACTTCCGCCACACTGGGGCATGTCAGCGGGAGATTGCCGGGGAGCACCTGGAGCTCATCTGGGTGTGGATAAAAGGGGCTGCCTCCCTTCATTCAGGGCGAGAGTCGGGAGCGGAGAGGACTGAGCTGGAGAAGGCAAGGAGGCAGCCTGAAGAGAGTGAGAGAAAGGCATTGTGTGGCCAGGACTTTGGGGACTTTGGGGTTTTGTGGTGCACTTATTGTAAATAGTTGTGAATAAACGTATGTTTGGGTGACAATGATGGTGTCTGCCTGTCTGTGTCCAGGTCAACCTCCACAATATATATATATATATATATATTGTGGTCCCCGGCCGGGGCTGGGGCCCGGCCGGGACGCCCAGGAGGACGAGAGGAGGGCTTGTGCCTCCTCCACACCGCGAGGGGCGCCGTCCTGGTTTTGTTGGGAGCCACGGGTTGAGGGCATGGAAGCCCTACCCTGTAGGGGCCCGTGGTTACCGCCAGGCGGCGCCCCGATGCCGGTTGATCCCATGCAGTCGCTGGCCGGAGCTGGAGCCCGCCGGGACGCTTGGAGGACGAGAGGAGGGCTTGTGCCTCCTCCACACGCGAGGGGCGTCCGTCCTGGTTCTGTTGGGACCACGGGTACAGGGCATGGAAGCCCAGCCCTGTAGGGGCCCGTGGTCACCGCCAGGCGGCGCTCCGATGCCGGTTTATCCCGTACGGTCCGCGGCTGGGGCTGGAGCCCGGCCGGGACACCTTGGAGGACCGGAGGAGGGCGAGTGCCTCCTCCAGACAGAGTGGGGGCGTCCGTCCTGGTTCAGGGGGCCTCGGGTACAGGGCATGGAAGCCCAGCCCTGCAGGGACCCGTGGCCACCGCCAGGCGGCGCCCCAGTGCCTAATTATCCCGGGAGCCCGACACTTCCGCCACACCAGGAAGTGCCGGGGGGAAGACTTTATGTGGCGCCCGGAGAGCTGCCAGGAAGGCAGCCGACACTTCCGCCACGCTGGGGCGTGGCCAAGGAACAGATGGCGGAAGCACCTGGGGCTCATCCGGGGCATTATTTAAGGGCCGCCTCCCTCCAGTCATGGTGTGGAAGTCGGGTGGAAGTGGACTGAGCAAGAGGAAGGACTGGAGGCGGCCAGGAAGGCACAAGAGACTGTGGGCCTGGACTTTGGGGAATTCGGTGCGAGAAGGCACTGGGGGTGCACGTGAGCCATTTTGTAAATAATATTGGTGAAAATAAATGGTGTGTGGTGAAACAATGTTGTCCGTCTGTCTGTAGTCGTGGCCGAGTGGTTAAGGCAGTGGCGTAGTCGGCAGGATGCTCCGCCTGGTGTAAGGCGGGGACCTGCATCAAAATCAAGAATGTCTGTGAACGGCCCGGCGCAGCAGCGACCCACACACTGGCCGCTGGAGCGCCTGCACGGCCCGGAGCGCTTTTTTACCCGGAGACCGCCGGACTGAAGAGAGGCCATCCCCGGGTGCGGAGGAGGAGCGGGCCTCGCTGGAGCGCAGCGGGCTCCGAGAGACGCGCTGTTGAGATGGACAGCCAGGCCGGCGTTGCTTCGCTGAAGGCCAAACCGAGGCAGGGGCCTCGGCACGACGGGATTCGGGAGGTGAGTACCCTGCCCTGCGGGGTTGGATGTACCTTGTTCTCCGCAGGGAGGGACGAACCGGATCCGCGCCTGTGGCAGGAGCACGCCGGGCCACGGGCTGTCGGCAGCGCGGCGACGGCCGCTGAGGAGGCCGCGAAATCGGCCGCAGCTGCGGTGCGGCGAAGAGGCACGTCTTCGCAGCCAGAACAGGGGAGACAAGATGGCCGCGGGCCGGAGGTCCCGCCCGCTGACAGGCACGGGATTGGCCGGTGTGTCTTGTGTGCCCGCCGATGATTGGATAGAGGCGGGCCCAAGGAATGCCAGTCTCATGTCAGAGAAGAACCCGATTGGGCCAGAGGGAGTGGCCCAGAGGAGGCAGGCGTCGCGTGGAGCTGATGAACAGGTAAGCCCACCGACGCCTCTCTCTCTCCACCAGCGGCTCGGCGTGTCGGAGGAGTCCTTCGCCCGCCAAGCCGCCTTTAGAGGAGCTGCTACGTGTTCTCGCCGCCAGTGTGAGCAGCTGACGGGAAAGGCGGTCGCGTCGGGAGAGACGCCGCGGAGACGGAGGATCGGCGCGGCGCTGGAACCGGAGGCCGGCAGAACACGGCGGGGGTGGTGAGTATTACCGTCCCCGTAAAGCAAGTGGGGAGGCTTGCCGAACATGGCTGTGACCGTTTACGGGACGATCAGCTCCAAGTAAGCAACCTCCCGACAGCAGACGCCGGTGCAGACGGCTAGCGGCGAGGAGCTCGAATATGCAGGGGCTGGTAGGATCGGGCTGCTGAGTGCCCTGGGTCCTAGCGCCTGCGCCCAAGCCTGCAGCTGTCTCCTGTCGCTCTGCCTGGACGCAGACGGGCTGGATTTGAGCTGCTGTGCTCAGACCCAGACCGCCAGCGCGTCCAAGAAAAGAAGGAGGAACCGGCGGGTGAATGCCGGTTCCTCCGATAGGAGAGGACGCGGCGCTGGGTGCGCGCGTCCGGAAAAGGGCCGCCCTCTGTGCGGGCAGAGGAAGTTCCCTGGGCGGCTGGGCGAGCTGCCTGTGAGAGCGGTGCCGCGGACGAGCGGACGGGCACAGAACCAGCGGCGGAGGACTTCAGCAGGCAAGTCGGGGGCTGTCGGAAGGGGGCGGGAGCACTGCGAGTACGGAGACCGGCAGGGCGCTCGGGATGAGTGTCCTGGCAGTGCTTCTGGCCCTCTTTTTCCTTTTTCCACAGGTCCGAAGCCCCGACGAGCGCTGAGAACGACGTCGTCAGGGACCTGCCCTCCTGAAACGGGCCGCTCTGCGGGAGAGCTCCACGCCGGGAGGCCAATAGTGACCCAGCTGGGGGGGACAACTGGGGCGAGAGCGGCGCAGGCCAGAGGGGCACGTTTGCGCCGGCGGGGGTGCCGAAGAAAGATGTCCCAGGGTGCCGTGACGGACCCTGGGGACATAGTAGGACCCTCTCCGGGGACGTGCTGCCCTTTCGGGTTGTGCCGTTCGACCCACGTGTCCTCGCTAGCGGTGGGGCACTGTGGTCCCCGGCCAGGGCTGGGGCCCGGCCGGGACGCCCAGGAGGACGAGAGGAGGGCTTGTGCCTCCTCCACACCGCAAGGGGGCGTCCGTCCTGGTTTTGTTGGGAGCCACGGGTTGAGGGCATGGAAGCCCTACCCTGTAGGGGCCCGTGGTTACCGCCAGGCAGCGCCCCGATGCCGGTTGATCCCATGCAGTCGCCGCCGGAGCTGGAGCCCGGCCGGGACGCCTTGGAGGACGAGAGGATGGCTTGTGCCTCCTCCACACCGCGAGGGGCGCCCGCCCTGGTTCTGTTGGGGACCACGGGTACAGGGCATGGAAGCCCAGCCCTGTAGGGGCCCGTGGTCACCGCCAGGCGGCGCTCCGATGCCGGGTTTATCCCGGACGGTACGCGGCTGGGGCTGGAGCCCGGCCGGGACACCTTGAGGACGGGAGGAGGGCGAGTGCCTCCTCCAGACAGAGTGGGGGCGTCCGTCCTGGTTCAGGGGGCCTCGGGTACAGGGCATGGAAGCCCAGCCCTGCAGGGACCCGTGGCCACCGCCAGGCGGCGCCCCAGTGCCTAATTATCCCGGGAGCCCGACACTTCCGCCACACCAGGAAGTGCCGGGGGGAAGACTTTATGTGGCGCCCGGAGAGCTGCCAGGAAGGCAGCCGACACTTCCGCCACGCTGGGCGTGGCCAAGGAACAGATGGCGGAAGCACCTGGGGCTCATCCGGGCATTATTTAAGGGCCGCCTCCTCCAGTCATGGTGTGGAAGTCGGGTGGAAGTGGACTGAGCAAGAGGAAGGACTGAGGCGCCAGGAAGGCACAAGAGACTGTGGGCCTGGACTTTGGGGAATCGGTGCGAGAAGGCACTGGGGGTGCACGTGAGCCATTTTGTAAATAATATTGGTGAAAATAAATGGTGTGTGGTGAAACAATGTTGTCCGTCTGTCTGTGCCAGGGCCAGCGTTCACAATATATATATATATATATATATATATATACACACACATATTATGTATATATTGTCACAAAAGCCACAATAAGACATAGCAAAGTTTGGGACAGCCACCCATATTATTTGGTTTCCTGGCGGTAAATTGTCTTTAAATGATAGCACTACTGTGCACAAAACCGAATCCAATACAGAACTGAGGGAATAGGGAAAAGGTGGAGGCTTTTAAAGGGGAAGACAAGAAGGGAAGTCAAAGGAGTTCGGGCTCGTGAGGGTCTTTTGCCATTAGTGCGAGCCCGGATGTGACATCACAGGGGCCGGAGCCGGCAAGGTCTCCTTTCATTGGCTAGGTCCTGGAAGTGACGTCCAGAGGGCCAGGTGGGATCTCCCATGAATGGTCTGCAGGCAATATATATAAATATATACAGTAATCCCTCCTCGATCGCGGGGGTTGCATTCCAGAACCCCCCGCGATAGGTGAAAATCTGCAAAGTAGAAATCATATGTTTGTATGGTTATTTTTATATATTTTAAGCCCTTATAAACTCTCCCACACTGTTAACATTATTAGAGCCCTCTAGACATGAAATAACACCCTTTAGTCAAAAGTTTAAACTGTGCTCCATGTCAAGACAGACATGACAGTTCTTTCTCACAATTAAAAGAATGCAAATCTATCTTCTCTTCAAAGGAGCGCCGTCAGGAGCAGAGAATGTCAGAGAGAGAAAGAGAGAGCGAGAGAAAAGCAAACAATCAAAAAATCAATACGTGCTTTTGGGCTTTTAAGTATGCCGAAGCACCGCGATAAAGCGGCATTTTTTAGAGGAACGTCCATATCCTCTAGGCAAACAGCCTCTGTGCAAACAGCCCCTCTGCTCACACCCCCTCCGTCAGGCTCAGAGAATGTCAGAGAGGGTGAGAGAGACAGAGAAAAGCAAACAATCGAGCACCGCGCGGGAAGCATATCGTATATCATTGAGGAGTTTTAGTTAATACGCAATACGTACTCTGATTGGGTAGCTTCTAAGCCATCCGCCAATAGCATCCCTTGTATGAAATCAACTGGGCAAACAAACTGAGGAAGCATGCACCATAAACTAAAAGACACATTGTCCGCAGAAATCCGCGAATCAGCGAAAAATCTGTGATATATATTTAGATATGCTTACATTTAAAATACGCAATGGAGTGAAGTTGCGAAAGTCGAAGCGCGATATAGTGAGGGATCACTGAAGTAATAAAGAGACAGAACACAGAGAAAGGTTTAGGGTGCCAAACTGGAAAAAAAGTCACACATCTTTACAACAGGAGTCCAATCCAGAACTGAGGAAAGGGAGTGAAGTGCTAGCAAACTTTTTAAATCACTAAGTGATAACACAGACCACCAAAGTACAGAAAGAGCTTTGAAGAAGTCCAATGAGAAATCCTGAAGCACCTGCCCAGAGTGGTGAAAAACTGTAGTGCCAGGCATTTAATTTTCATAATGAGAATGTCACAGTGAAATGACAAATTTCAACCATATAAACCATATGGCAAATCTCAACTTTGACATAGCTTCATGATGGTCAGCAAAGCTCCTTAAACAGTAAATGATAATGCAAGTAAGCTTTGTTTCACTACACACAGCTCACATCTGAGCTAAGCAGTAAGTCAAAGGCGAGGGAGACATATGAACTCATTTAAAACCTCACCAAAATAACAAGTACCAGGCCAATAATCAGAGACTAATGCAATCAGAAACCTTCCTGTAGAAGAAAGGAGTAGAGGCTCTGAGAACATTGTGAGCAGGTAGAGGTAGAAAAAGAAGCACTTGTTCTCGTCCCATACCTCTAGAAAATCCAAATTTACACACAGTTTTTAAACACAATCACTGTGAAAAGCTTAATACTGCATACATAAAAGTGATAAGCGGCAAAACATCAGGCTGCTAAATTGCAATGCCAACTAAAAGCAACAGAAAAATGTGTCTGTGTTAAGACTGAGATCTATCTATCTATCTATCTATCTATCTATCTATCTATCTATCTATCTATCTATCTATCTATCTATCTATGGACTATGTATTTATCAATAATTATTTTGGCAAGTGCAACACATCTTCTGTTGGCAGTTCTAATGTTATTTACTACAATTTTCACATGGCACTTACAGTATATGTGGGTGCAGCTACCAGGTGATTTAAACAAGCTTCAAAGACAGCCTGTTGCAATGTGGAGGAGCCAGTTTCTGCAAGCAAGACCTGAAGGATTGGTAGAATTTTCCTCCATAAACACACACACCCATATTAAGTTAAAGAAAAACAGTATAGTGTGGTGCTGAAGGCACTGGACTTTAATCTCCATGGCTTCAGATTGCATTCTGGCCTGGTCCCACTGCGTGTCCCATAATAAGTCAGTTAAGCTGCTTGTTTCTCCACTGCTATAAATATCTGTAAATGGTTGTATGTTATCACGAACTTACAATATATCACCCTGGGTGTCAGTTAAACATTATTAATAGTTTTTAAATAAGTGTTATAAAAAACTTTACTGAAAGGATTAGTGTTAAGTACATGTAACAAGAAAAAAAATACAGAGAGCAGGAAGGGAGAGAGGGGGCCAATGAAAGAGAAACGATGGCATATCAGCAGAGGGCCATTCCAGCTTATCTCATATGTAATGTTGTAATTACCATATTAGGGCTAATTATGGGCTAGGCTGCAATCTATAAAAAGTTCTGCATAATCTTGAAAGTCTACATACACTACTGTATATGTCTGTCTTCATTCCTGTATGAACATGTCTACTGTTAAATCTGAAACAATTTTTCATTTATGCATCCTAAAAAAAAATACTAATTTAAATATACAGACTATACCAAAAATTCTTGTTTGTCTGCTATTTCAACCTTCATTGTTGAAATAACAATAAACAAATAAGATTAATAAAAAGATTAAAAAGTACAACAGAAACAGAAAAACAACACCTACAGAGATCCTTAACAACAGACCTCTTGCAGCCCCTTCAGTTTGTTGTGTGACAGCCTCCTTCAGCCACCACTGATTCACAATGAACCTGTGAGTACTCTGTAGTTGTGACATATACTCCTATTCCTATTTAAAATGGTCTGACAAAGTTACTGGCCATTGATAAGAAGAGGGTCATGTCTCTGGGAATTTGTAATTTGGGGCCTCCTAAAGTTGTTTGCCCAGAGCAGAAGGTTTCACTTTGTTCTTAGGTCTGTCACTTTCTGTCCTGTCACTGATCCAAGTATTGCTTGTGCCAGCAGTATTAGCAGAAGTACAAGCAGCAGATCTGAAACAATCTCCCAAATTGAGCAGTGTGACATGTCAGTCCTGCTCTGGTGTGATCACTTGAGGATGACCAGATAGTGGATGGCCATCTGCACTTCAGGTCTTTTGAAACTTTGCCTGCAGTCGGTACACAATGGCGTTGTTTAATTTACAGTGTCTGCCAATCCATAGTGTTAGGTCCTCCAAATTTGGGGTTCCTAGGCTCAGATCATCTGGGGTTTCTCATGACGTTCCTGTTAATTCAAACCTCATACCGCATACCTTCACCTTACCTTCTGGTAGTGAGCTATTGCAAGCATGAAACACCAATCACACGCCAATATAACTAAACAGTTTTACAAGTCATTGAAATGTGCAGTTTGAAACTAATCTGGCATTAAGACAAACCATATAATATCATGAAAAGTGACTAAAGGAAAAGCCAGTGTGAATCAGTAGAAAACTCCACAGTCTAAACAGCACGGCCACCCTCACTGCCAGCCAGTCAATCAACTACATCCAGAAAACCTTACAGTATGTGAGCTTTATACAAATGCATAATGTAGACTTTTAATAGGTGCATAGCATAGAAAATATGGCTCCACCTTTAAAAGATTTTTTGTTCTGGCATTCTTTGCAGCAAAGTCCTTTATGATTCCTGTGAAATCCAGTTATTTAAATATGTCACACTGAAAAGAAGTATTTCCTGTTGCACTGTAGAGCTCAGTCTACTTTAACCCAAAGACTGCTTTGAAAAAGAACCCCCTCCATTAGCATTAGTGACAGGCATGAGGGGCATTCAATAATTTATCTACCACAGTAGGAAAGAAAAGAGTTTTCAAAACATTTTTCTTTTAATTTTCAATATAGTCCCTTGATAGCTCCATTCACTTCATCCACTTTTCCTGCAATGACATTAACCCGTTTGGAAAAAAAAATCTTCTCTTTGACCTTCAGACCAGTATGTCACAGCTGCCTTGACGTCTTCATCACTTGAAAACCGCTGTCCACGGAGGGATTTCTTCAAAATCCGGAACAGGAAATAATCTGAGGGAGCCATGTCAGGACTGTAGGGTGGATGGTTCGGCTGCTGAAACCCAAATTCTTGGATGGCAGCCTGTGACTGACATGAAGCGGCGCATTGTCGTGAACAAGTAGTACGCCTGCTGTGAGTTTTCTTTGTCTTTTCTCCTTGATTGACTCCTGCAAAGCGATCATTGTGTTAGCGTAACTCTCCCCGGTTATGGTGGTCTTGTGTGGCGTGAACTTCAGAAACAAAAATTCTTCAAAATCCCAGAAAACCGTTATCATGACTTTGTCTGCAGATTTTTCTGTCTTGAACTTTTTTGGGGTGAGGGATTTGTGGTTCCACTGCATTGACTATATTTTGGACTCAGGATCTCTGTGATAAACCCAAGCCTCATCTCCAGTCTCCAAATGATGAAAACAATTTACTTGGTCTTCATTGACCATCTCCAAGTTCTCCTAACAGCACTGGAGCCTCTCTGACATGGCGTCAGCATTCTTGGAACCCATCTTGCACTAACATGCCCAACTTTTAATGAATTGTTTTTCCAACTGTACCTGCCCAGGTGTCCATTTCTTCAGCTATTTGAGAAATCTTAATTCGTCTGTCTGACAAAATTAAACCTTCGACTTGCTTCCACAGGTCATCCAGTGTGAGGGTCTGTCCCACTTAAACTGCTTGCTCCAAAATTTTACTTTGTAGGATTATGGGGCAGTCTCACCATAAACTGCAGTCATGCATTCATGGATCTCCTTTGGTTTTTTCCCTTCTTTTGTGAGAAATGTTATCACTGAGCATTGCTACAAATCTAGCATTCTCTTATTTGATTCACACAAGGACTCTCCTGACATCATGTCTTCTGGAATTTTAGACTCGCACTGAGCCACAACTGTGCATGAGTAACCTTGAGACATGTCACAATATGTCAGACTTGTTTCAACATGGTTGCTACTTTCTTTCATACTCAGGTAGATAAATTATTGAGCATCCCTCATAATCAGGGATGAGCTGGGATCAAAGATTTGTCCAAATCTTTCCCACCACAATCAGCCAGATGCCTACCATCATTGCCTTCCCTATTGATTTGTAAGAAACGTTCTATAGTAGTGTAGGATACTGACTGACATAAAAGCACAGGCTGTGCAGATGCTGCACTGTCTTCCTGAATCTCTGTGATGTTTCTGCAGATGCTTTGTCTTCCTGCTTTTCACCAGCTATTGTCTTCTGCAGTTTGTGGAATTCTGACAAAAAATTAAGAACATGTGAGGGATTACTCGTGGACAAAGTTGGACTTTAGTTCTGATTCAGTGCTTGTTAGCTGATGTAAACTTCACTCCACATGTGTTTGAAAGTTGTCTTCCTTGTAAAATAAATGGTGAAACAGTCCAAAATCATTGGTTACATCATACTAGAGAGGGCTTCCAGCTACAGTATGACATCATCTTCTTTAATGCCAGATGGTAGGATTGTGTTCATAACCGTTCTATTTACAGTACATTAAAATCTGTATAGACATGGAATGAATGTTCAAATGCCACGGTATAGTGTGCTGGATTAATACATGGAAGTACTCTCAATAAAAATAGATTGTACTAAGCTGAAAAGAATTGTAGACACAGGATTTGACCCCATCACTCCAGATGTGTAAAGGAGCAGTGCTAACAACTGAGCCACTCCATTCCCAAAGAAGGAGGAGGAAGATGTTGAGAGCAGGGACCCAAGTGCAGCCGTGCAAGGGGTGACACCTGAGCACCACACTGGAACAGTATGATGTTTTTCATAGCGGCTGGAGTGCCAGTCCTGCCACCATCACATGAGTTGCCCCTGCATGTTTGAGGACATGCTTGCAGGGCTGGATGCAGTTTAATGTCATAACCAGGATGGAGCAATTGCAGATTAAGGGCCTTGCCAACTTATTAAATGACCTGATAAGAATGTGTATGTGTGTTATGTGTGCTCCTTAACGGAAGAGACTGCTGACTAGGTTGGGTCCCTGCCTTGTGCTGGATGCTGCCAGTATAGGTGGCAGTTTCCCTGGGCACAAAATTAAAATTAACAGCTGACAGGGTGAATTTGTGTATGTTTCAGTTATAGAAGAAAACAAAAATATTCATTCAGTAGCAATGGTATGCAATCCATCAACAACATTTTTAGGAAAACTCAGCACTTCTGCCCACTTTGTGGTACGGCTTATATTTTACTATTATAAAGTGTTCAGTCATAAAATGATTCAATCTGATCCCAACACTTTAAAACAGACAGGAATAAGTGAGCTCAGGAAATCGATAGATGGGTGAATCTGATTCATTTTTACAGTTATCTCATAGTCCTCTTCTTCCATTTCTAGACCAAATGCTCTTTAAGCAGAAAACAGGACAAGTAAAAGCTGCACTGTTATTCGGATGCCTGACTCATGCAGGTGGTAAGTATGAAATGTGTAGATGAAACAAAAATAAATGCAAACAACCATTTCCTATTATATTTACTGTTATATTTTTTCACACGGGAAGCACAGTAGTGTAAAAACAGAATGAGCCAGTTCTCACCTGAACTGCAATTGCGGCGCTTTCACATTTTCAATGGGTTTGTGTAAATTTTCTCTAAGCATTTGTTTAAGTGTGTATCAAGCATGTGCCCGTTGAGCTGAAATGTGTGTGGGTTGGTGGTCTCCTTCTTTTAGGCTAAGTGATGCTGAAACAGACTCCAGCTCACCAGTGACATGTGTTAGTTTAAGCGGGTTTTGGAAATAATTCGTTGACATCTAGTTCTTTCCATCTTTCCATCATTTATTACTGTGGTCATCTGGGGGCGTCTCAAATCCCCAAACCTTTGACACAACTACAAACACACGAGTCCCAATTCAAATAAACCTTTTTCTTTGATGTAATACCTTTACAGGATTCTTCACACTGCACAAATCTTTTCTCTTCTTTCATTTCTTCTCTTTTAAACCTCCGACTTCCTGAGTGAGGTGAGGCAGTTCCTTTTATGCTGGATTTATGACTACTTCTGCTGTCATGACATTGCATTTCCAGATCGGGGTCCACAAAATACAGAGATCTACTGCTTCTGGCAGCACCCACAACACTCAGCAGGACTGCCAAATGGCACTGAAATTCCCAGGTTGCCCCACAGGTGTGTGCACGGATGATTTAGTGCACCGGGGGAATATTCAGTCCTGATAGGTGGTATCCCCCTGTCCTTTCATGTTGCTGTCCCACCCAGGAAAGGGAACACCAGTCATCCTTGTTAGGACAGCCATCCACTTACAGTCTCCATCCACTAAATGGTCCAGGCAGTAGTCCATGTTTCCCATTCAGGAAGCCAGTCCATCGCTCCCTTCCATTACAGTGCTTTGTGTTGACCTTTGAAAGAGAACATCAAATGGAAGCAAATTTATTTTATACAGTTCCTTTGCACGCAAAATGCTCATTCATGAGCTTCAACCTAATTATATATTACAAACGGTTACTAGTGCTGAACGTCTGAAATCCTGGCTAAGGTATTGAACTTTAAACCCCAAGGTTCTCAGTTTAAACTCTAACTGTAACTTGAGCCATCAGTCTCCAGTTCTAATCAAATATCTTCTAATAACCACATTCTATGGAGCATGTAAAGCTTTTGGGCAGAAGAGCTGTGGATCACTATAGAAATAATCCATAAGAAATAAAAGTTGTTGAATTTGCTCTGTAAAATATTTGTTGCACGTTATGTACTTTAACCACAAGGGTATTTAGTCAGTGACTGGATGATGTTAATCAATTACCACTTCTGAGCGTGCACTTCTGCACTTACCGTGTACACGTACTTATATAACTGGCACACTAGTTACATACTTGCACCCGATGATCCTGGGAATGGGTCCAGCTCCCTGCTGCCCTGAACTGGAGTAAATGAATTCAGTCAATGGAGTGATAGTTGATCATAGATATTGTCAACGGCACCCGGGCACAGACAGGCAGACATCTTGTTTTGCAAAACCACCACACGTTTATTTGCAGTATTTACAAGTATTTCGTCACTAAGACACAGTCCAATGGTCACACAGACCTCAATTATGGTCACTCAGACCTCAGACACGTGCACAAACCCCAAATCACACACAAAGTCCTGGCCACAATGCCTTTCTTCGGGCCGTCTCCACTCTCCACTGCTTCGTCCTCCTTCCACCCGACTCTAGCCTTGAACAAATGGAGACGGCCCCTTTTATAGATGACCCGGATGAGCACCTGGTGTTCCCGGCATTCCTCCTCTGGCCACGCCCCAGCGTGGAGGAAGTGCCGGCTGTCCACCCGGCTGCTCTCCGGGCGCCATCATAAATCTTCCCCCAAGCACTTCCTGGTGTGGTGGAAGTGCTGGGTTAACAGGTCCCCAAGGTATTGGGGCGCCTCCTGGCGGTGACCACGGGCCCCTACAGGGAAAGGCTTCCATGCCCTTGACCCGTGGCCCCCAAAGCAACCCGGAAGGCGAACCCCACGTGATCCAGGCAGGGCTCTGACCCTCTTCCGGTCCCTCCTGGCGTCCCGGCCGGGTCATGGCCCCTGGCATCCCTGACAGTGCCCCACAGACAGCGAAGACCACTTGTGGGAAAGAGCGACCCGTCACGCGAGGGCAGCAGAGTCCCGAAACGGGTCCTACCTGAGGATAGCCGGGGGTCCGGCCCCGCACTCCTAGCAGGGACAGGGGCGGAGACACAATCCGAGCACCAACCCATGGTGCATCCCTGCGCCGCACAGGTTGTGCTCCCCTTTACCGCACCCCGGGCCTCCTCGATCGGCACCCCCTCCGAGACCTCCACGCCCCTTTGTTCTGAGCCACTCGCTCCCCCGTAGGCTCCTCCAGCTGTGGGCGCGCCTGCGCACCAGCAGAGAGATCCTTCCGCAGACAGCCCGACATCAGAGGGCTGGTGCGCAACGAAGGGGTTCCTTCAGCTCGCCCGGGGTCCGTCCCTACAAAAGAGAATACAGGGGCAGAACCGCTGCCAAAGCACCCTTCGCGTGCCACACATGGGCAGCGTTCCCCCCTCAAAACAACACCCCGGCACTTGCCTGATCGGCACCCTCTCCGCGGCCTCCATGTCCCTCTCGATGATGGAGCTGTCGGCACCGCCTGCTCTCTCTCCGCCGGCCTCAGGTATTCCCTCTGCTCCCCCAGAGGGCAGCCAGCCGTACGCGTGCACCCAGCAACGCGTCTCACCATATTGGAGGAAACGGCACCCAGCCGCTTAATCCTCCCTTCACTTTCGAACGCCTTGACGGTATGCGACTCCGTATTAACCAACACGAGCCCCTTTCCCATCTGCGTCCGCAACATATCGGAGGAATCGGCACCCAGCCTCTTATTCCTCCGTTCACTCTGGGACGCCATGACGGTTTGAGACTCCTTATGGAAAAGAAGGCGCCTCTTTCCCGTCTGCGTCCCTATAGTGCGGCGCAAGACCGCAGCCGACTCGGGGAGGAGGGCGCTAGGACCCGAGGCACTTAGCAGCCCGTGTCCATTCAGCGTCCTCTCGGACTCCCCCCTCGCCGCGCATACAGCCTGCAGCGCCGCACCTCCTGTCGGAGGGCTGCTTACTCGGAACTGATCGTTATCATCACAGCCTTTTTTAACAGTCCCTCCTGCATGCTGTACGGAGTCGGCTGTACTCACCGTCTCCGCCGTACCTCTCCGGCTGGAGATTCCAGCATCGCGCCGTCCCGTTGGTGATTGAAACGTTCTCAGTGCCGCGAACACCTTCCTCTCCAGTTCCAGCACCTCAGCCCGGAGGGCACATAGCATTTGTAACACACGCTGCTCGGTGGGCTGAAGGGACACCCCCAGCTCCGCCGGAGCAGCCGGCAAAGACAGGAAGTTAACCGACGCGGAGCCTACCTGTCTGTCGGCCTGTAACGCTGGCCACTTCCTGTGGGCCTTCTTCTTTGGCCCAATCGGGTCTCCCCCCGGCCCGTGACGAACGTTCCTTGGTCCCGCCTCTCTTCGGTCATTGGCGGGCACCCAAGACACACCGTCCAACCGCGTGCCTGTCAGGGGGAGGGACATCCGGTCCGCGGCCATCTTGCCTCCCTTTTTTCGGCGTCGATATGCCTGCCGGCAGCTCTGTTGTTGCCAGCGCTCTTCGAGACGCAGCGTCTCCTTCTCCGCAGCCCTCGCGGCTGCCGCCGTGTTGTCAGCGCCCCGCAGACCGGCATGCGCCCGCCACCGACGTGAATCCGGGAAGTCCCTGCCTGAAAAAGAAAAACACGCCTGGCCCACCGGGCCGCCTGCCACTAGGCAGGAACTCACCTTCCCGGACCCGTCCAACCGAGGACACCTCCTCGGCGAGGCTTCTTCCGACGCCATGCCGTCTCGGCCTGCAGCAACGGCGCGATCTCTGGAGACCACTGCTCTCCTGCTAGGCATACCGCCCACCCGCGTCAGGGAAGTATGGCCATCAAACGGACCCCTGGCGGTCCGTGGGGTTTCTTCTCTCCGCGGGGCTGTGTGCACGCAGCACCCGCGGAACGTGGGTGGTGTCCCCTGCTGCGCCCGGCCGTCCACAACAAATTTGTTTGTTGCAGGTCCCCGCCTTGCAACAGGTGGGAGCATCCTGCCGGCTATGCCAGATGTCAACGGCACCCAGGCACAGACAGGCAGACATCTTGTTTTGCAAAACCACCACACGTTTATTTGCAGTATTTACAAGTATTTCGTCACTAAGACACAGTCCAATGGTCACACAGACCTCAATTATGGTCACTCAGACCTCAGACACGTGCACAAACCCCAAATCACACACAAAGTCCTGGCCACAATGCCTTTCTTCGGGCCGCCTCCACTCTCCACTGCTTCGTCCTCCTTCCACCCGACTCTAGCCTTGAACAAATGGAGACGGCCCCTTTTATAGATGACCCGGATGAGCACCTGGTGTTCCCGGCATTCCTCCTCTGGCCACGCCCCAGCGTGGAGGAAGTGCCGGCTGTCCTCCCGGCTGCTCTCCGGGCGCCATCATAAATCTTCCCCCCAGCACTTCCTGGTGTGGCGGAAGTGCTGGGTTAACAGGTCCCAAGGCATTGGGGCGCCTCCTGGCGGTGACCATGGGCCCCTACAGGGAAAGGCTTCCATGCCCTTGACCCGTGGCCCCCAAAGCAACCCGGAAGGCGAACCCCACGTGATCCAGGCAGGGCTCTGACCCTCTTCCGGTCCCTCCTGGCGTCCCGGCCGGGTCATGGCCCCTGGCATCCCTGACAATATTTAAACACTAGCTGTGTAAGTCCATGCTGTAAAAATACCCAGAGTCCTAGAAACTATTGAAATAGTCAGAAAAAAATTTAAATGTCGAGATGTCAGGTAATTGAAAGGAAATACTCTGGGCATCTCTCTCCTAGGAGGATTTGTTTTGCCGATGTGCTCGCCTTGCTTGTGTATTACAGGCTAAGTGACTGTCTTTCTTTGGAAGTTTCGTTTTACTGATGTGCTCGCATCACTTATGTATTATGTAAAAGTAAAGGAATACCGTTTTGCCGATGTTAGCGGCTAAGCGACTTTGTGTTTCTTCTGAGGTTTCGTTTTGCTGACGTGCTGGCCTCGCTTGTGTTATTAGCAGCTAAGCGAATTTTCTGTTTCCTTGGACGTGGAGGCCTTACCCCAAATCCACCTCTCACTTCCGGGCTGGACAGACACACACATTTCCACGCGTTTATATAAGATTCCCTTACCATCATGTGTTATTTTATATACGTTCCTTAATTTGTAGTACAGAATTGATTCATTCCCATTAAAGACAGAGTCGTGCTTTGCTTCTGGAAAGTTTTTTATGAAAAATGGAAGAATCAATAAAGGATATTAACACACAATCAAGTGACACAAATGTAAATGTAGAATCAGAACATCATCTGGGTTATGTGACTGCATTGCTTGCATTTCTGTAAACGGTACCTCTGGTGCTGTGACACACACACACACACACACATACACACACACACATCGTATTTAAGAAGTGCATGTCTGCACATAGTTCATACGACTGATTTGCCTCAAAGCTATAATTTATTGCAGCTAATGTACTTCTAAATATAGTAAGGGCCTCTTCAGTTGAAAGATGAAACATTTTTTCCCACTAACGTTTACAGCTCTTGGCTCTTGACCTATGAATCAGGCAGGCTCACAGAGAGTCGAGCTTTTTCCAAAGACCAATAAGCCACAAGTTTCAGGCATCGGCAGGAAAAAGTGTGGTTGACGCTGCTCTTCCAGTAGAGGGAACTTGCAGGCCAGAGACTGAGTCAATGCTGTGCCTCATGGGAGCTGGTATTGAGCCCCCGCCCTACCCTGGCCGTTGTCTCTTTGCATTCTCAGGCCTCCGATTTACTCATGTGTGCTTTAAATGGAAACTAAAAAAGTTCACAGACTATCTGTTCCTTTTTTTAGCATACATTTTTTTAATCACGAGCTAGCTCTGTCTGATTAGCTCTGTGTTGTGTTTGTTTTATTATCTTACACACAAGTAAATTTACAACATTCCATTCCTAGTGGTTAACACTGCTGCCACACAGCTACATGGATTTTAGCGCAGTTCCCAATCCAGTTTCAAAGTGGGCAGATAACAACAATAACAATATTTATTTCTATAGCAAATCTTCATACACAGGATGTAGCTTAAAATGCTGTATAAGATGTTAAAGAAACAGTTACAAAAAAGTAAAGCATGTTAAAATTAGATAAGAATAATTTGTATAGGGGCGGCACAGTGGCACAGTGGTAGCGCTGCTGCCTCACAGTTAGGAGACCTGGGTTTGCTTCCCGGGTCCTCCCTGTTTTGAGTTTGCAAGTTCTCCTCGTGTCTGAGTCGGTTTTCTTCCATATTCCAAAGGCATGCATGTTAGGTGCATTGGCAATCCTAAATTGTCCCTAGTGTGTGCTTGGTGTGTGTGTGTGTGTGTGCCCTGTGGTGGGCTGGCTCCCTGCCTGGGGTTTGTTCCTGCTTTGTGCCCTGTGCTGGCTGGAATTGCTACAGCAGACCCCCGTGACCCTGTGTTAGGATATAAAGGGTTGGACAATGACTGACTGACTGACTAATTTGTATAATATATAAAACCCAATGTTTGTCTGTCTGCTTTTCATGAGAGAACTACTTAACGGATTTAGATTGGGTATTTCTATCTTGTTATATTATTGATTAAATATATAATTTAAATTAAATTTCTAATTTGCTTGAACATTAATTTCTCTCATTGGGCTAAGTATCATAGTTTGCTTGCAGGAGCGATATACACTCACCTAAAGGATTATTAGGAACACCATACTAATACGGTGTTTGACCCCCTTTCGCCTTCAATCTACGTGGCATTGATTCAACAAGGTGCTGAAAGCATTCTTTAGAAATGTTGGCCCATATTGATAGGATAGCATCTTGCAGTTGATGGAGATTTGTGGGATTCACATCCAGAGCACGAAGATTCCGTTCCACCACATCCCAAAGATGCTCTATTGGGTTGAGATCTGGTGACTGTGGGGGCCATTTTAGTACAGTGAACTCATTGTCATGTTCAAGAAACCAATTTGAAATGATTCGAGCTTTGTGACATGGTGCATTATCCTGCTGGAAGTAGCCATCAGAGGATGGGTACATGGTGGTCATGAAGAGATGGACATGGTCAGAAACAATGCTCAGGTAGCCCGTGGCATTTAAGCGATACCCAATTGGCACTAAGGGGCCTAAAGTGTGCCAAGAAAACATCCCCCCACACCATTACACCACCACCACCAGCCTGCACAGTGGTAACAAGGCATGATGGATCCATGTTCTCATTCTGTTTACGCCAAATTCTGACTCTACCATTTGAATGTCTCAACAGAAATCGAGACTCATCAGACCAGGCAACATTTTTACAGTCTTCAACTGTCCAATTTTGGTGAGCTTGTGCAAATTGTAGCCTCTTTTTCCTATTTGTAGTGGAGATGAGTGGTACCCAGTGGGGTCTTCTGCTGTTGTAACCCATCCGCCTCAAGGTTGTGCGTGTTGTGGCTTCACAAATGCTTTGCTGCATACCTCGGTTGTAACGAGTGGTTATTTCAGTTAAAGTTGCTCTTCTATCAGCTTGAATCAGTCGGCCCATTCTCCTCTGACCTCTAGCATCAACAAGGCATTTTCACCCACAGAACTGCCGCATACTGGCACATCATTATTTGTAAACCCTAGAAATGGTTGTGCGTGAAAATCCCAGTAACTGAGCAGATTGTGAAATACTCAGACTGGCCCGTCTGGCACCAACAACCATGCCACTCTCAAAATTGCTTAAATCACCTTTCTTTCCCATTCTGACATTCAGTTTGGAGTTCAGGAGATTGTCTTGACCAGGACCTCACCCCTAAATGCATTGAAGCAACTGCCATGTGATTGGTTGATTAGATAATTGCATTAATGAGAAATTGAACAGGTGTTCCTAATAATCCTTTAGGTGAGTGTATTTGCGGCAATTCAAGACAGAGGCTGTGGGCAGAGAGGAGGGAGAAGCGTGACATCAGGGGTAGGGCCCTCCTCACTCATGCTTAGCGATACCTGTTTGTTTATTGATTTTTAAAGTTTTGAGAGTTTCACTACTATGTGGGCGAAGCCACAGGGGACGGCTAGTAATGAATTAATGGCATACAAGAAAATAATATAAACTGTGATGGAACTGGGTCGTCAGCAAGCCCCAAGCCCCAAATACGATCACATAAACACAGTCCCGGGTTCAAATAATGTATGGTTTATTCAACACAATACTTCCAAAAAGTGTCAAAAGCACAAGCACAGGTTTTCTTTCTCTCTCTCCTCTCACCGCCACACTGCCCTCCTCCAGTCAAGCGTTGCCTTTATTTAGCTTTGTGCTTCTCTGGTTTTGCCTTGGCGCTTGCCTTATTGTGTTTGTGTCTATAACAAGAAAGAAAGAGAAAAGAATGAGTGAGTGAGTGAGAGAGAGAGAGAGAGAGAATGATCACCATAATCCTTGGCTACTTGCACATGAATACAACAATAAGATAATAGTGCTCAACGTCTAGCCCCCATGCTTTTGGATCTGCAAACAAAAACAATATAAATACAAGCTATTGTTACTCTGATGTTGATGTTATTCTGACTGAGGATCTGTCTAGGTGCTTCTGGATTTGACATTTGCTTCTTTATGACTTCCTCCTGGTCATTTGCCTTCACTGTCTAAAAATCTCGACCCCCCCTTTTCTTACAAATGCCCATAACACCATAAAAGCCACACAAAATAGCTTCACGCATAGAAAATGAAGCATACAAAATATCAATGTGATGACATCACCAAATATGATGTATAAACAAATCACACACAGAAATACCAATTTATTTTGCATAATAAAATACAAAAATGAAACAGCCTCGCAGTAAGGTCCCAGGTCCTCAACTCTGTAGAGTTTGCATGTTCTCCCAGTGTCTGTGTGGGTTCCCTCAGGGTGCTCCAGTTTCCTTTCACAGTCCAAAGACATGCAGGTTAGGTGGACTGGTGAAACTAAATCAGCCCTGGGCTGTGTGTGTGTTCACCCCGCGATGGACAAGCACCCCCTCCAGGGTTTGTTCCTGCTTTGAGCCCTATAGTAGCTGGGATAGGCTCCAGCACCCCCACATCCCTGCTCAGGAATAAGCGAGTTAGACAAGGACATGACATCTAATGATCCTAACAGAAGCCATCCCCAATTTTATGGTAGTAGACTAATGATTTAGAAAAGAATGAGAGAGAGAGAGAGCTACAGTAATCTTTATCATTCTGACAAGATTAATGTCTCAATATTCATCCCACCCATCACTAAATGGAACCAAGCTCTTTTTTCCTGGCTCTTTCTTTACATCTTTAAAACTTTTATAGTTTGTGATATTATACTGGTAAAATAAACACTGCAATATTCACATATACACTAGAGGCATTGCAGGTTAAGCAAGGTGGGTGTCTCTACTCTATTTGTTCAGCGCTAGCTTTCTCAAGCACCTCTAAAGGCTGGATAAAGGCTGATATTTGAAAATTCTTGGTCAGCAGCATATTTCTATTTCCTATTGTCTCTTTTTGTATATACTCAGATTGATCACATGGCAACTGTCATGTTTTTAGGAACATTCTCAAGTGCTAGTAGGAAAAGAGGATTGGTGTGATGTAATCAGTAAGTATCCACCTTAAGGTTCAGAAGATGCATCTTGAAGATTTAGATGATGAGCATTTTATGGGGTTATATGAAGAAACAGAAGTATTAAGCAGCATGCACAAGGAGCTTGGTGATTTGGTAAGACTTTAGTTTTGGAGCTGCACACATACATCTATTAATCACATACTGTTATGTAACAGGACCTTAACAGAGACTTCTTCTGGACTTAATGCCACTTACAAAGCATCAGTGAAGTGGCCATTCAACTCTGTGCTATGCAGCATATTAAGTTACCCTGGGAAAATGACTATGAGTATGAAGGATTCAATGATCTTGTCCTGAAGTGTGCAATATTAAGAGAGATATGTCTCACCTACGCCACCTCTGACAATTTTAGTGAAGATGTTTTAGCAGGCCACATTGTAGAAATGGATGACCACTTTATTGATGTTTTGTAAGTGTTGTGAAGACCAAAAGAAGCCTTGTTATATAATAGTATGGGAGTAATAGATGCATCTTTGTAGTTCTTACATAAAGTTTTACTGATGATTTTAAAACTATAAAAGAATAATTGCACGTTAGAAGAGCTATGTGTCAGGTGTTGATGATATAAACATACTTTGATACAAACATACTGTTCAGTTCTAGTTATCCAAAAAAGGTTGGTCTCATTAGGCTCTTTATGCTATAGTGAATTGTCCTGGAGAAAAGAAATTGCCAGGCAGAACAAAATGGCACAGGACAGGAGAACCAGGAGAACAGGAGAAAGGGAACCAAGAGCAATGCTAGAGTTAGAGAGGGGGCATCAGTACAGGGTAGTTTGCTTTATAAGTATCCTAGATGCTCCAGGAGTCTAACCAGAAAGGTAAAATTCTATATGTATCAGTGAGGCAGCAGCAACAATACACCCAGCAGAGATCACTGACTGTGGCTTTGTTCTGTTGCCAACTCAATAAAGTTTATAAATGAGCAGTTTAAAATGACATTCCAAAACTTTAGTGGACAGGATCTTTTGATATCATTTGTGTTCAATAAACATATTTTTGAAGTTTTCACTCCTGAATTTGAAAAAAGACAGCCTTATCACTATATAAATCCCCCTGCTTATTGAACTTTTCTATCAACAAAGGTTGAAAGTAGGCAAAACCAAATTTAATCAATACCAGTTGACAGTTTAAAGATTATATGTGACTGATCACATTGTAGACAGCTAAAATAGTTCAGGTTAAAAAATAGTCTCTTTGATGACATGACAAACTCAAACCCATTTAATCCACTTCAGGGCCATGATGAGCTGAATTCAATCAGAAGCATCAGGTACAAGGGAGCCCATCACAGGGTTAATCATACACACCCACATGGGGCCAGATTATGATTACTAATTAACCTAATGCACGGGTCTTTTGGATAAATACTGAATTATTCTACACAAATACACAGAAAGTGACCGAGCATAATATTTCAAGTTGATGAGCCTGGAAGCATGCGTGACTGTATATACACACACACACACACACA
Source organism: Polypterus senegalus (assembly GCF_016835505.1). NCBI lineage: Eukaryota > Metazoa > Chordata > Cladistia > Polypteriformes > Polypteridae > Polypterus > Polypterus senegalus. The sequence goes on from NC_053154.1 coordinate 132,795,662, forward strand.
CACACACACGCATATATATATATAATATATCTTCTTCTTCATTCTTCTTTTGGTTGCTCCCATTAGGGGTTGCCACAGTGGATTATCCACGTTGTCCACATATTGACATTTTACACCGGATGCCCTTCCTGACGTAACCCTCCCCATTTATCCGGGCTTGGGACCGACACAAAGAAGCATACTGGTTTGTGCATCCCCTGTGGCTGGGTTATGTAATATATCTATCTATTATATAAAAAAAATCTTGGGTCGAGACGTGATCTTCTTGGGGAGACACTTTGAAGTCCCGCGAGACAATGAAGTGAGACAAAAGGACAGCTGCTGTACAGGCTTTTAAATGATTGACACGCAGCGCAACATGCAGATCACACAGCTCAGTACCAGCTAGCAGCAAGGCACCAGCGTACGATCAGCCCCCTTCACAGTGCGAGTGGCAGAGACACGAAGTGGCAAGCGTGAAGTGCGCCCCTGGGGGTGAGGATTGTGGGGTGGGCGAGCGAAATGATATATCTATCTATATACATCTCTTATATATATTTCTTTTCTGGTTTGTCCTGCTTCCACTTCAAAACCAGTCCCACCAACACGCAGCCGACACGTCATTTCTAGATTCCTATTGGTTGTCTTCCATGTCATGCACTATACTGGCCTGCTGAGTGTAATACATCTGCACGTGGAACAATACAATGTTTGAATACAGATGCACTGCAAGCAAACACCGAAAATAACAACGTACATGTAGGCAAAATGATCATATTACCGTCCACATTTCCAGGAAGTCCAAGATACATGCAACAAAACTATGAGGATGCCATGGCCATAGTACGTAAATTCGGAAAGCCTGATTTATTTATCACTTTCACATGTAATCCTACTTGGCCGGAAATTCTACATGCACACTGCGTCTTTCAAGAAGTATTTATTTCTTTTTGATTTCTGAATTCCTTTCTCACTGTTCTCTGCTACGGCGGGTGTTGGCTAGTATATATATATATATATATATATATATATATATATATATATATATATATATATATTGTGGCAGTAGGGGGCGCTAGTGCTCCCTTGAACCCTCAGGGACAACTCCAGACACCAGGTAAAGTCCAATACTTTTTATTTTCCTTTTCCACATTGCACCAAGCACCCTCCACACTACTCATAAATCACTACAATAAACACAATAATTTCTCTCCTCCTCGCCCAGACACTTGCTCCTCTACCTCCCAGCTCAGCTCAGTGTCTGGACTGGCTTCTAGTCCTTTTATAGCCCCTGACCCGGAGGCGTTCCTGTCCAATCAGACCACAGTTCCTTATTCCTTCCGGGTCAGGGCAAACAGACCTTTTCTTCACCCCAGGAGCACGTCGTTCCTTCCCGTCACTTGACCGTGACGTACACCTGGGTCATAAGGCACAAAAGAGCCCATAATCCCCCCACAGTGACTCCTGGTGGCCCCCAAGGTATCCAGCAGGGCTGTGTATAAATACTACAAAGTCCATGAGGCCCTGCTGGACCTCAGGGCACTATCCTGCTGTCGGGAGAGCTCCTCCTGGTGGCCCGGCAGTTCTCCACAATATATATATAGGCTTGTGCCTCCTCCAGACCACGAGGGGGCGTCCGCCCTGGTTATGTTGGGGGCCTTGGGTACAGGGCTTGGAAGCCCAGCCCTGTAGGGACCCGTGGCCACTGTCAGGTGGCGCCCCAGTGCCTGAATATCCCGGGAGCCCAGCACTTCTGCCACACCAGGAAGGAATGTCGGATGGAAGAAGACGGAGCTAGAGAGACGGGAGGCGGCCAAGAGAGAGGCACAAAGACTGTGTGGCCTGGACATTTGGGGGAACGGTGCTGGAGGCACTGGGAAGTGCACTGACTGTAAATAGTTGTAAATAAAGGGTACGTGGTGAACTTATGATGTCCGTCTGTGTGTGTCCGGGCCAGCGTCCACATATATATATATATATATATATATATATATATATATATATATCCATCCATCCATTTTGTAACCCGCTGAATCCGAATTCAGGGTCATGGGGGTCTGCTGGAGCCAATCCCAGCCAACACAGGGCACAAGGCAGGAACCAATCCTGGGCAGGGTGCCAACCCACCGCAGGACACACACAAACACACCCACACACCAAGCACACACTAGGGCCAATTTAGAATAGCCAATCCACGTAACCTGCATGTCTTTGGACTGTGGGAGGAAACCAGAGCGCCCGGAGGAAACCCACGCAGACACAGGGAGAACATGCAAACTCCACGCAGGCATATCTGCATAGATAGATAGATAGATAAAACATTCATTGTTAATTGGCATTTCTTTGTTTAGTGATCCGCATCTGCTGCTTGTCTTGTCCTTAGACATGTTCAGTATTGTTACTGCATATTTGCTGCTCATACACCACTAGGACTACCACTAAATATTTTATTTACGTGTAACTGTGTTATTGTCATATCATAAGGTATGAAAATACAGTAAGTACAGTTGAATTGAAATCATATGTAATGGTGATAAAGCATCTTTGAACAGATTTATTGAATAGAATTGTGTAGCCTGTCCCAAAGTGAAACATACACTTCATTCTGTAAATAAATTTAAAATATCCATTAATTATTACATTAATATAACATGCTTAAACATGCTTCATTCAATTCAGAGTCACAGAGCCTTCCTCAGCAGCATCAGGCATCAGAGATGAAACAGCCTTCAAAAGGACATCAGTTCATTTTCAATGACAATTATACACACAGTGTTTTTGGTAATCAGATTTGTATTAAATAAATATATGCTGATAAATTGAAAATCAACACTAAACCATTAAAAGTATCCATCCATTCATTATCCAACCCGCTATATCCTAACCACAGGTTCACGGGGGTTTGCTGGAGCCAATCTCAGCCAACACAGGTTGTAAGGCAGGAAACAAAACCCTGGGCAGGGTGCCAGCCCACTGCAGGGCACACACACAAGAGACAATTTTAGAATCACCAATGCACCTAACCTGCATGTCTTTGGACTGTGGGAGGAAACCAGAGTACCCGGAGGAAACCCATGCAGACATGGAGAGAACATGCAAACTCCATGCAGGGAGGACCTGGGAAGCGAACCTGGGTCTCCTAACTGCAAGGCAGCAGCACTACCCACTGCACCACTGTGCCGCCCCCCATTAAAAGTATAATAATGTAAAAACGCCAAGCCCATGGTGCCCACCAAACACTCAATCCATAGCTCTGTGTAGCAGGAAATTGTGAGAAAAGCACAAGATCTGGATGACCCAGAACAATTATACCAATAAATACCGTAAATAAAACCCTAGGCAGATGACAATTCTCTCCTTCCATCCATCCAACTTCATGCAAGCAGCATATCGGACTGCCAATTTGAAATACTGAAGCCATTTTACTTGCAGCAGATAGTTCAAGTAACATAAGATAGAAAAAGGAACATTTTCAAGCACTAAAGGATCAAGAGTCAGGGGATTTCCAACAAGAGGATAGATGAAAGAAACTGCAGCACAGCTCACCAAAAGACAGAGACTGTGGAACCTTTCCAATATTATTTGTATATTTTTAAAGCAAACTCACACAGACACCAGGATTAGGCATGGGGCCACTTTTTCCAGTTTAAGACTGAGGGGTGCTAGAGCACTGGTGACAAGACAGATCTTATAATGGACTCATTAATGTCAAGTAAAACAAGTTCTCCTTTCTTGGGACTTTCAGAAAGTGAAATTAACAAGCTGCAGGAGTAAGATACCAGCTTTTACTTTGTTGACGACTGTTTCTTCATGCGTCTTCAAGTGCCGCTGCTGAACATGTGTTAAGAATATGTGCAGGTTTCAGAACAAGTCACCATGTTTCCTCAAGAAGCAAAGCGGGTAGGTTTAAAACCAAACAAAAAAAAAATGCAGACTTACATCCCACTGTGTTATTGTAAGCCTACAAGTCGGTCTCACATGTGACAGTTATTACCCAACATCAAAGGTGAGAAAGGGGAGAGTGCCAAGCTTTGGGCTATTATTTTATTCTTTTGGCTTTCAATAAAGATAATAAAGAAAAGAAAAGAAAGATGAGAAGGGATACTACATGAGGCATGCAAATAACAGAGCCACAAATAGATTTGTTTTTAGAAAACTATATATACACATTATAATAGAATATTAGAGCAGAGCAGGCAATGCAGTGATTGAGAGCACCACAGTACAGGAACAGGACTGTTTAATCTTGGTAGACTAATATATTTTGCTCTACTTTCCCCTATTGTATTATTAATATGTAGACTTAGAATGCCTAATCTCACAGTTTTACCACTGTTTATAAGGTATTATTGTATATAACTTCTCCCCACCTTCCCTTCTATATCTATAACCTCAGGCAATTAGATGTAGTAAAAAGACAAGCAGGAGTTAAGTCACACATAAAATAATGTATTATTGATAATATTCATAAATAATAACAATATGCAAAGTACATTTGAATATTGGCAACCATACAACCTGATAAAATGGTGATGTGTAATTCAGGTGGCACACAGACTTGCAGTTACTTAAAATGTCTCTAGTTAAGGCATCGTTGGTGCTCAGCTTTCAGCCACATGTCTGTTCAATATGGCTGCTGAGCTGTGCTCTTCATTGTGTTGTCTTCATCATCACAGGTTAGCAAGAGTTGTTTCTTTCAGATGTGAGTAAGAGAGAGAGAGTGAGATAAAGCAAGCAAATATATGGGGTTTCTGTCCAACTCCTACAGCCAATGGGACATCGTGGTACTTAAAGGCCTGTGAGACAAGCCAATTCCAAACAGCCATACCTCGGACCAATGGGTGAAATAGAACATCTTAACACCTGCCCCCAAACCATATGTTAAAGTACACCTTAGCCTACTTGCAGGGATAGAAAGACTTTAGCAAAGAAACACTTGCCAAACTGGTTTAAGACACATCCCCCAAATCCTGTCGTAAAATTACAAAGAGACTTAGTCATAAAGGGGTAAGGCTAAGCACGAATGCCTCTCACCAAAGTAACATTAAATTACATTGCTTTGCCTAAATTATAAATAAAGACATACAAAGCATTTATCAAGTTATATGCAAAATCTTACATCACAACAAGGACCATTCAAGGTTCAGTCAGTTCCAAAGAGTCAGGGCTGTGTACATTGCCAGTGTATGTCGATGCATCAACTGGAGGTCCCATTCATCTGTTATACTGGGGCACAGTAAAGGTCAGTGGAAAAAGAGACATGAGTCGAAATGCATAATATTTTCTCAGGATGCTAGAGGGCACACAATCCCAAATACGTTCATGGGGACTGCGCAGTCATTCAAAAGCAGGCATCGAAGGGGTTAAGGGTAGACACCAGGAACACAAATAGAATAAATTGTTGATCTGTTTGGGACAAGATAGACTCAACAATTTTTGGCACTACAGGGTGGTCCAGATCTAATTATTCAGTACCAGATCATCTGGATGACTTTGATTTATGCGGGGACGATTCCAGTTTGGCACGAAGACGATTCTTCATGTCGTCAGCTCACACACTTCTCGATGGTCCAGGATTTTTTTGGTGATTTTCTATGTAATAAACTTAATAAGTTATAGCGTAATGAAAATTGCAAAATTAGATCTGGACCACCCTATGCATCAAGAATGGCTAAAATGGCTTAGACCAAGAAGTAATTTCAAATCAGGAGACATTGCTGAGGTAGCAGAATAAGCTTGTCAGTACTAGTTAACTGATCAAATGAGCAAGACAGCGCCAAGGTACAGTCAGAAGAGCAGACTAAAAACATCATGCTGGACAGACCTGTGTCTGCTGCAAGAAGCATAAATTGATTTGCTTTGTGATTTAATTATATTTTATGGGCAATATCTAAGTCTTTATTAACAGTTTATGGCTATTATCTGTGTAATAACTATATGGTAATGCCTCTAACCCTTGCATTAACAATAATGGCATCGAAGTGTGAGAGTCATTCTTAGTGAGCTAACCATGATGTTAAATCTATATAAGTATTTGCTTAGTTGTGATAAAACATTTACACCAACTAGACAGGAAAGCTCCAAAATACATAGGAATATTCAGTTAAACAGTTTGACAAGAACAACACTTAGACATTCGTAAAGGTTTGGGGCAGCCACCCGTATAATGTCCTCTGGCTACAAAAAGGCCTTTATTAGAACAGAGCATTGTTTACTCGACTGAGTCCAAAACAGAACTGATGAATACAGACAAAATGGCGGCTTTAAAGGCCAGTGGCAGAAGTTATGTCATCAGTGTCCGGGCCGGAAGTGACATCATCTGAGACTTTGGAGCTGTCAATGACGTCATCCAAGGCGCCGGAACCCTGTGGGATTTCCCAAGAATGCTCTGCAAGGGATCAAGAGAGACACTTAGTGCACCCTGCCACACCCTTGTCGGACATGGAATTGACATTATTCAAGCCCTTTGGTTGACTCCTATTCGCACATGTGTGACAACAGATATGGACAATGCTTCTAGGTTTGGGTTAGCAGGGAAACTAGAAACTAGTTGGTTCAGTTTCAGCCAGATGTCCTCAGTTAAAATGTAGAGCAGCCCTTTCTCAGATGTAATTCTGTATGGCCTAGATGAGGAAATAAAGCCTCTTTCGGAAATGAGAGCTAAGAAAACAAGGCATGGCAAGCTCTTGACTGGCAGAAAGAAGAGAGACTAGAATGGTGGTGAGAGTGGTAAAGAAGGCATTAGACAGGAGTGTGGTGGGAGGTGGATTAGTCACCCCACTAGATAGATGGCAGATAAGCCTGTATAGGTGTACACAGAGGGCCAGAATATTTGTTATTTTGTTTCATTTTTTCATTCTTTGTGCTCTTCTCAAATTATATAAACCCTCCAATATGTATTTGTGTGTGAGTGTGTGTTCTGGCCTCCTTTGTTTTTAATTTGAGTTTAAGTACCCTCTAAGAGCACCCCATATAGTCCAACAATATCTAAATCCAAGTAAATACTGTATCTACATACACCCACATATATAGTAAAGAACATAGTGAACTTAAAAAAAAAAATGACAAAACAGAGTAGACCATTCAGCTCATTTGTTTATCTAATAAGTAAGCTGTTCCAGCATCTCATCCAGATTCTTCTTAAAGGTTGTCGGGGTTTCTGCTTCAACTACTTGTCTTGGTGGTATGTTTCAGATTCCCACAATTCTTTACGTAAAGAAGAACTTTCTGGATTCTGTCCTAAATGCATTCCCCTTAATTCAACTAATGTTCTCAAGCACATGATTCACCATTAAATTGAAAGAATTCTGCTGAGTCTACTTTATTATTATTTTCTTTTAAATTTAACTGATTTTATTGTAATCACACAACATTCCATACAAATAGATCAATTTTTACAAAAATAGGTTTGAAAACAAATCAACCCCCACCCCTGAGAAAGAGAGCATGTGCAGCAGAATAAAATTTAAAGCTAGTAGAAATAAGTAAATAAATTAATAATAAGTGAATAAAGATAAATGGAGAAGAAAAAGAAATGGGGAGAGAATCTGCTTCCTCTGTGCTTTAAATGCTTATTCGAAGATGTTACTGATCAGATTGTGGCGAGTGGCCGGGACACCCAGGAGGACTGGAGGAGGGCTTGCGCCTCCTCCAGACCACGAGGGGGCGACCATCCTGGTGGCTTTGGGGACCACGGGAATGGAGCTTGGAAGCTCAACCCTATAGTGGCCCGTGGTAACCGCCAGGGGGCGCCCCAATGCCTGAGGAGCCCTGGCCCTCAGCACTACCGACACACCCAGAAGTGCTGGGGTGAAGAAGACCAGGGACACCCGGAGTGCTTCCGGGTGCACGCCCGGTACTTTCGCCACACTGGGGAGTGCCGGCGGAAGATTATCGGGAGGCACCTGGAGCATGTCCGGGTGGAGATAAAAGGGTCGCCTCCCTCCATTCAGTGGCTTGAGTTGGGAGCGGAGAAGGACGGAGCATAGGAGGAGAGGAAAGGAGGAGGCCTGAAGAGAGTGAGACATTTGGTTGAGGGCTGGACTTTGGGGGAGTTTTGGGGTTGTGTTGCACCTTGTATATAATATAATGTATAATAAACGTGTGTGGGTTGAACCATCGCTGTCCGCCTGTCTGTGTACGGGCCATCTACCGCAAGATCCAGCCAGGTTTTCAAAACGTTCTGCACAGATAATCTCAAAATGAGAATTTTGTTTTTTTTCTAAATTCAAATAGTATAAAACATTAGCTACCCACTGACTTAAAAGGGGAGAGTTTGGATTCTTCCAGTTGAGCAAGACAAGTCTACGTGCCAATAGTGTAGTAAAGGCAATTACAGTTTGTTTGTCCTTCTCCACTTTAAACCTATCTGGAAGAACACCAAACATAGCTGTTAATGGGTTAGGAGGGATTGTGACCCCAAGGCTGTCTGAAGGCATTTAAAGATTTTTGTTCAGAATGATGTTAATTTGGAGCAGGCCCAAAACATGTGAGCCAGTGAGGCTAGGACTTGATTGCAGCGTTCGCAGGTTGGATCTTGCCCTGGAAACATTTTTGACAGTTTTAAGCTGGACAGATGTGTTCGACATATAATTTTGAGTTGAATAATTGTATGCTTTGCACATATGGAGCTCAAGTGAATTCTCTGCATTGCTACCTTCCACTCATTTTCTGATATGTTGAGTGAGAGATCATTTACCCATTGTCCTCTTGGATCTTTAAAGGGGGGGACTATAAATTGGTTTTATATATTACAGAAATGCTGTCTAAGACCTTGAAACTGATCGATATTTTTTCGAGCATAGAGGGAGGTGGGAGGTGAGGAAAAATGGGCGGGTTCTGTTTGACAAAGTTTCTAATTTGAAGATAGTGAAAGAAATGTGCTGCTGGAGAGTTCAATTTGGAATGTAATTGTTCATAGGATACAAAGATGTTGTCTATATAAAGATCTCTAAGCAATTTAATTCCAAATGTTTTCCAGACATTAAGAACTGCAAATGTTTGCGAGGGTTGAAAAAGGTGGTTCTCGTGCAGATGTGCCACAGATAAAAGATTCTCCATCTGAAAATGCTTTCTACATTGGTTCCATATTCTGAATCAGTGAAGCACAATTGGGTTATTAGTATATTGGCGATAACTTGTATTTATTGGGGCACAAAGCAGGGAATATAAAGAAGTACTGCATGATTTTATTTCTGTTGCGGACCAAGCCTATGTATGTTCATCTATTTGTGTCCAGGTTTTTATAGTTTGTATGTTTGCAACCCAGTAATAAAACTGAAAGTTAGGTAGAGCCATGCCACCTTCTGCCTTTGGTCTTTGTAGGGTCACTCTTTGGATACATGGATGTTTTGAATTCCAAATAAAGAAGGTTATGGTTTAATCTAATTTCTTAAAAAATGGTTTATTGTTGTATATTAGAATGTTTTGAAATAAAAAGAAGCTTAGGAAGGATATTCATCTTAACAACGTTAATTCTTCCAGCTAAAGTGAGATGAAGGGTTGACCATCTATGCAAGTCTTGCTTAATTGTTTCCATACAGACGGCAAAATTTTGTTGATAAAGAGCTTTATGTTTACTTGTGATATTTACCCCTAGATATTTAAACTGATCTGTGATGATAAAAGGGAAGGTGTCCAATGTAATATTGTGTGCTTTAGAATTCACTGGAAAGAGCACACTTTTATTCAGATTAATTCTTAGACCAGAGATCTTTTGAAATTCTGTAAGTGCTGTTAAGACTGCAGGCACAATATTTTGTGGGTCTGATATATACAGTACCATATCATCTGCATATAAAGAAGATTTCTGTTCAAGTCCTTCTATGATAATCCCCTTTATCTCATAAGCATTTCGACAGTGAACTGCCAGTGGCTCAATGGCAATTACAAAAAGTAATGGTGACAAGGGGCATCCTTGTCTGGTACCACGTTCTAGTCTGAAGTAGTCTGAATTAATGTTGTTCTAGTCTGGATTGGTATACAGTAGTTTGATCCACACCCAAATGTTTGGGCCAAACCCAAATTTCTCCAATGTAGTGAAAAGGTAGTGCTGAGGTAGGTCTACTTTATCTGTGCCTTTGAGAATTTTGAAAACCTGGATTCAATCTCATCTGTTTGGGACTAAACAGGTTTAATTCTCAGAATCTGTCAGAATGAGGACATGTCCTTAATTCCTGGGACGTGCTTGGCTGCTCTCCTCTGCACAGCTTCAAGTGCTGCAACGTTTTTCATATAGTGTCGTGTCCAGAACTTCACACAGTATTCCAGATGTGGTCCAACGAATGCATTATATAGTCTGAGCAAAATATCCATTGATTTATATGACATTACCTAATGTTTTATTTGCCTTTTTAATCTCTTTTGCACATTGCTTAGATGATGAAAATGTTGTGTCAACATAAACTGCTAAATACTTTTCAGAGGTTACTTTCTTTAGGACAGTGTCTCCCATCTTGTATTTATAATGGACATTCCTGTTGCCTCCATGTAGCACTTTATGCTTTTCTACATTCTACAAGATACATAGTGTAAAAGAACAGACAAAAAGAAATCATAAAGGTCTGGGGGAATGAACTGATCCCCATATATTATGACAATGCTTGTAACAAAAAAGAACAAAAGATGTCTTCTTCAGACAGCCATCGTCCAACTGTCCCAAGATGGTGATTTATAAAGGAAACTCAGAGGAAGAGGCAGGTTCAATAGACCAGGAAGCAGAAATGATGCCATTAGAGGTCAGACCATCAATCATTCTTTCTGCCGAGGAGGGTGGAAGAGAGGCGTTAAATGGCAGTGCCAAGCCCTGGCATGTAGGCAGGCAGTGTGGTGTAGTAGAGGTTAAGGCTTTGGACTTCAGACCCCACTACTAACACTGTGTGACCAGGTCAAGTCACCTGACCTGCCTGTGCTCCAATTGGAAAACCGAACGAAATGTAACCAATTGCATCAAGCAATCGTTAAGTCACCTTGGATAAAGCTGTCAGCCAAATGTGCAAATGTAATTACTATCAAAAGAGCCCTGAGGTTGTCCCTCAATATGACAATGAATCTATAATGTATATGTGTATTGTATGTATATATATATATATATAATGTACAGTATGTATATAGAGAGTACATATACCTTTAAATATTTTATTGAAATAGCACAGTGATACTGAACTAAATTCTTCTGCCTTACAACTCCAAAGACCTGTGTAAAGCTTTACACATTCTTCTTGTGTGTTCACACCAGTTCACTCTGAGTGCACCAGTTTCCTTTCACATCTGGAATTCACAAAACTCATTTATAGACCTTTCCAGACAGAGCAACACTCTCTGGTGGAAAAATGTGGTCCATGCTTCTCATTACATTTGCATTTGCCACCCTTAGCTGCTCCGTCTAGCTCCTATTTGGCTTTTTAACACAGCTTTATCTCCATTTTTATAAGATTTTTATTTAGCTGAGAGTAAGTTTTTCAGTATTTTGGAAAACCATGGCTTGTTATTGCTGTATTTGATAGTTGTTTTTGTTGGAATGCAAGTTTCCTGGCAGAAATTGATGTAAGACTTAACTGTGTCCGTAAGCTCATTTAATCCCATACAGACGTCTCTGAAAATACCCCAAACTGTGGGGTCCAGTAGTCTCTCTATAGCCTCACTAGTTCACTCGCACACTTTTTGTTTCTAATTTAGCTGACTTTAATTTTTCTCTTTAAGAAGGGACTCGAAGTAGTCCAGTGTGGTGCCCAAGGAGGCCCTTCATAGAGTTTTTCCCTCTGTAGCAGTACATGTCGCCAGCTGCTTGTATTTGGGGAGGTCAGATACCAAAGTGGAATGATTAAAGCCACCCAAGATAATGAGTGTGGAGTCTGGGTATAAAATCAGGTTGAAAAATGAGTTGCAAATGAAGGTGGATAAGCAACTTCCTGCTGCTAACCCCCTTAGGCCACCGACGCATGAGCTCAGTCTTGAGCCTTCCAGCTTTCAGAATTAAATGAAAGCCTGAAAATTTACGTAATGTGGTGCTAAAAATACCCGCCTTGAGACAGTGAAATCCACACGCTGCAAATATGATTGGGGATAATCACAACGGGAAAAGTCACACAGAGCAGAAAATGGGGCCGATCAGATTAGCCTCCGCATCCATCCATTTTCTATATCCGCTTAATGCAATTCCAGGATGCAAGGAGCCTAAAAGCAGCGGGTAGAGAAAGCTCTCCGACATCTTTGGAGAATTGAAAGTATGCATAGCATAACAAATGACAAAGAAATGGAGGCTGGAATGAGCAGATTCCTGAAAACATGAACCCGGAAAGCATACCAGGTATGCATGTAAGAAAAGCATGGCATGACCATGAAAGGCTTTACAAGAAAACAAGCACTTGTACTGAATTCTTCTGAAGTTAGACAGATGCTACCCACTCATCCCATGTACACTGCTCCTCATTGGGCTGCCTGGATTTTCTGCAGTTTTGTTTGGAAACAAAGCCTTCATACCTTGAGGAATCCTGTCCAACAATCATTCACTTGAGCAGGACCTTCATTTTCAACTTTATTTTGTTTATTGTCATAAAAATAACAACCAGCAAATGTATGACATTAATCAAACTGCACAGAGGACACAGATTGCTAGATTATGTAAATTATAAAGTAGCTTTGCACAAGCTGCAGCTACCTGGATGAGGAAGGTGAAGCAGATTGATCAGTAATGTTGTTAATGGACTGGTATGCCTGTTAACTGCTAAGCACATTTTTAGTTGTAACATTCTGTCTGATCAACATGCAACACTTTAACACATCGCCACTCTTTGCCAGTTTAATTGACATCTTCAACAGTCACAGCTTTGGAACAGCTGAAGAACAAACTCCTTTGCTTCTGGCTTCTACCTAATTCACCAATTTGATTTCAAATGGATGCACAACCCACTTTTTTGAGAAAAAATGAATTAATTGGGGGCAGAAAGACATACTAAAGCTATGAAAACATGTTATAGCTAAAATACTCACAGGAATCGGTGTCCACTGGTTTTCAAGTGCCGTGGAGTGACTAGTGTGTCACAGCTGACTTCTGAAATACCAAAGTTAATCATCATATACAGAAATGTTATAATTGTGCGAAACATAAGTGACGGAAAAAATGCATGACATAAACAATAAAAAAGGTATTATTGAAATGTAGAAGTTACATATGAGTCAGTATGATCACAAAGTCTGTTCATTTCAGTTCAACACTAGAACAGAAGCTGAACAGAATATTTTTAAGAGGGTATATCACAACAGGTTTCTCCATTCTGGAATAAACAGTAAAAACTAAACTGAATTCAATAGATGGTTTATTAGCTCAAAACAAAAAGGAGAATATAACATCTCTAATAATACTTAAAAAATCAAACAAAATGTTATATTAGGTCTGGCTATGCACAAGAGACAGTCACTATCTACCTGCTGAGGTGGCTTCTCCATTCCCCTGATGCCACAAAAAAAACAAAAACAAAAAAAAACAAAACAAAACTTGAGTCTCTCCCTTTCCCTGCTGGTGGTCCTTCACTCAGATCATCTCCCTGATTTGAACTCTGGCAGGAGAATTTTAAAACCAGGCATAAATCCCCCAAATCGCTTTCAGACCCAGCAGCATCCTACACAACTCCAGAGCTGCTACTCCAAAATTACTCCTATGGGACCCAGGAGGAATTGCACTTTGGAGCAAACTTCCACTTATAATGACTGAGGCTCTTAGCCTTCCTTTGCTTATCAGCAGAAACACATGCACCTGTTCTCCAGTTGCCATCTGGGGTTTTTTTATTGCTCTTTTGTCAGGTGTATTTGTTAACTTGGGCCTTTGGACTATGAAGCTCTTTCTAGTTACCATACCCATTATACCCGATGTCACAGTTCACTCAACCTTCTGTGAAATCTTAGTCAGGAACACAGGGAGAACCCTAGAGGAAAACGATAAGGAACTTTGGACAACTCAAAACATTGCCTTTTTCCTTGTCAGAAGAGAAATGGTTCAAAATTATCAAAGAACCACATGCCCAGGAAGGCCTTGGGAAGTGCAAAATAATTCACCAGACCCCTAAACATCCATAATGAGAGGGATGTCAGATATGTCCAGGACAATTTAAAACACAAGTGAGGCCTGCAAACATCAATTAACTTCCTTTCACCCCAAAAAGGAAGACCTCCACCACAACCTGCCAAAGACAGTACAGTATAAGATGGACTCAATCCCGGTTAACTGGGAATAGACACTGAGAATGAGTTGAGAAATTTGTGATTAATATTATTATAAAAACTCAATTGTCAACTTATTTTTGTATGAAGAACGCATCTAATGCCTATTGCATTAGAAAAACGGTATGCAAACACTTTATTAGTCATTATATACATCACACTTCTTGGATGGAAACCTTACTACAGGGTGCAGCAGAAATAACTCCCACAATTCGAAAAATCACTGTGGGGTCCCCAAAGCAGGTAGAGGGGTGCGGTCTGTTCCATTAGGTACGGTACATAATAAAGTTTTCAGTCGTCACCATGCCGTGATCGGGTGAGCATTGAGGCTTTGTAGTGGAGACTTTTTTCAAAAATGGCGAATCTGTAGCTGTGACACAGAGGGTGTTTCGCATGCGGTTCAGTTTATGTGCTAATGAAAGTATTCCAGACTGGAAAACGATTTTGCAGTGGGTTCAAAGAGTAAGGGAAACAGTAGGTTTTCAAATATCGTCCTAGGTCCTTGGACCAACTAAAGGAGGCTATTCAAGAAGAAATTGAAGGAATTTCGCCCGACATGCTAGTGAGAGTGATGGAAAACTTCCAAGAACGGCTCCAAATGTGTACCAGCTGTCAAGGCCACCATTTGGATGATATAATTTTTAAAACTTAAAGTAAAAAAACTTTCTTATATCTACATTTGGGAAATAAAAAGTTTTTGGTAATACCTCGTAGCATTTTTTTTCAATCTCCCTTTGAAATGTGGGAGTTATTTTTGCTGCACCCTGTAGAAGCCCTGATGTCCAGGCTCACTCTCAGTCACGCCTATTAATAAGTTTGTTCCTTGTCTTACATACAGCATTCAAAAGGAATTTAATAGTAAATGTTTTATGTAATACATTAATGGCAGGAGCCACATATAGGCATTCAGAGTTCTCGATTCAAATCTCAACCCTGGTGACTGTCCATGTGAAGTTTGCACCTTCTCCCAGTGCTTTCATGAGTTTTACTCTGGATACTGAGATTTTCTTTCTACAGTCCTAAAGACGTGCTGATTACTTTGTTGTCAGTTCCAAAATTGGTCCCAATGTGTATGAGTGGGCCGTGTGATGTATGTTCTTCAAGGCTGTTTTCTGACTTATGCTTGGGCAGGCTTAGGCTACCTGTGACCCTGAATTAGATTAACTGGGTTTGAAATGCTATCTATCGTATATATTGCATATAAAAGCTAAGAGTTGTCTTTCTGTGGCATAAAAACTCATGGGCCACTGAGCTTTGGACCTTGATCTTGGTCTCAATGAACAGCTTATGCTGTGATACGTGTAACATGACACAAAAACTGGAAGTGTGGGCTATTTTAGCCGCAGATTTGGGCATTGAGTCCCTCTCATGGCAAGTGGAGATACAGGTGTGGCCTGTGGCTTACTGGAAAAACATGGTGCCACACACCACTGACAGGGAAAAACAGAGTGGCACCATCTCAATCAACAGCTGATGCCATGATATGTATAACACAACCAATGAACTGGACATGCTGACTACTACAGCTCCAAAATTGGTCTTTGAGTCCCTCTCATGGCAAGTGGAGACGTGACCATCTGCTGTGGTTGACAGGCAGAGCGTGTGAGGCAGGCATAAGGTCATTGGTGACAGTGAATCACATTGTAATGGACAAGTGATTGGTTCATTGCAAGTGCCAGTTCTATACTCTGTGCGCAACAGAAAGTCATGTATGATCAGAGAATTGAAGGTGCTTGGATTCTCCACCACATTTTGCTTATGGCATGTCTGCAACAGGATGGCAGCGAAGGACATTGCAGCAAACTTGGTGAAGTAACCTGGAGTGCTGACTTTCATGACAGTCATATGCAGCACCTTTCTTTGAGTATTGTAGGTCTGATTGTTATTAGTGTAATATTATTTTACAGTTATAGTAGGTGAAAATTGCAGTCTGTTGTGTGGGGTACAGAACAGGTGCAGGGTTAAACAGCACTATGATAGTAACAGACAGCTGTGCACTAGAAGGGATAACTGATGTCATACCAGAATGATGGATGGAATATCACCAGGAAGCAGTGTTCCATAAATTCAAACAAAGTTGTCAAGAAGTAATTATTCCAAGAAGAACAAAAATAGGCAAAAAAGAGTCTGATAGGCAGCAAGGATCTCCTGTTAAGTGCGGGTGGGTTTCTGTTTCTCCTGTTATGTGTTGAAAAATTTCCTGATATCTTAAACAGACTGATAGGTTAATGGAATAATTATTATCATGAGCTTGGGTACAGTTGAGGAGAATGCGCTACAGTGACGTCCTTAGGCCATTTGGAAAGCTATCCTGATTTCCAAGTTCTAAGGGGACATCTCCAGAAATTATATCTGGCTAAGACTGAAGGTAATGTTCCAGCACGCTTATAGATGGAAGGTGAATTTAGGTATGGTTGGGAGGGAGAGAAGAAGTGACACCAGAAGATGAAGAAGAAAAATGGTAGGAAGTGTGAAAGGAGCATTTGGTGAAGCTACCTCTCTGACAGGCACGACATTTTACTTGCATAGGAAGGCAAAAAGAGGTTTGGAAATCATTTGATATCTGGTACCTTTGTTTTCCTCCCTCCTGCATTTGACCTTTGCATTATTTTCAGCCTCTTTTATTTAAATCAGGTTCCAGGGATAAAAATATATTGCAAAATGCTAAAAAAACGTGTATGTGTATGACTGATAGCATTGTTAAATTGAAACCACAGTAGGCTCTGAAACTTTACAAAGGGCTGTGGGAAATTAAGTCTTTAATGAGTCATAGGAAGCTCATCTGCAGCAAAAGTGACCTGCTTAGAATTTAGAAACAACATCAAATGTAAAGTCTGAACCTGATTTAGCTGGCTGTCTTTCATATTTTACTGTTTTGGTATTCATCATAGTCACTGTATGGAGCTACATGTCCTGTGCTAGACATATCATGTAAAACATTTCTGTGTGCTGGAATATAATACGTTTTGTTACTATGTACTGTATCTAAATTTTAAAATCAACTTTTAGATGAAAAGGAAGTTGTGTTGAAGGTGTGAGTGTATTGTATAAATAACCTCGTAAACAGTGGTATTAGCAAGGGATTTGTAACACTAAGAGCTAATATATGTTGACTTTGTTGTAAACCTTTAATTTGTCTACAACTCTTTGTAACAACTTGTACTGTCTTAAATGTAGAGACATTGTGGAACCCGGGGTGCATACAGCCCCCTTAACCCCGACACAGACAGGCAGACACAAGTTCAAGTCCAACACACACGTTTATTCCCGTGGGGAAGCCCTTTCCCTTTGCTCCCCACTACACAGCACAGTACTGTACAGTACATAAGTAGCACAGCACAGTCCTTTCTTCCTTTCTCTTTCTTTGCCACCTCCACTCCTCTCCCAGCATGCTTTGTCCACATCCTCCCGACTCTGGCTCCTCGAATGGAGTGAGGCAGCACCTCCGGGTGTGGCAGAAGTGCTGCAACCCAGGGCTCAAAAACTATCCAGGCACCCCCTGGCGGTGGCCACGGGTCCCAGCAGGTTTGAGCTTCTAAGCTGCAAACCTATGGCCCGGCTGTGAGCCAAGGGGGTTGCCCTCTTGTGTTCTGGGGGAGGTATCGCCCTAAAAATGCTCTCTTCCCCGGTCCTTCCATTACAGAGGTGTCCCGGCCTGGCAAAGGTCACAGCCATCCACCTCAATGGTATTGTTTGAAACAGGAAGACTTGAAAACAAAATGACTTAATTAAGGATAAATGCAGAGATCAGAACCAAAGTACAAGCCATACTTTCAACAAGCCAAACAACAATACCCAAAAATCGTGGTCAAAAAACACAGCCAAGAAAGTTGTATGCTTGAGAGAAAAAATGATCCCCACTTGTCTTTTAGGAAGTTATCCGTGAGCTTGGTTAGAAAATACATGCCAATATTGACCTTTAAACCTGTCAGTAATTGACCTCTGAAACCAGACCATCAGCAACTAGGAACCCATGTCTTAATGATGGGATCAAAAAATGGCAGCAACAAAAGCTAAACAAAATGCCACCAGAAGGGCACAAAATATTTTACGTAAAATAAAAAATCAAATATTTGGAATCATTATAGTCTAAACCAGGGGTCCCCAACTCTGGTCCTGGAGGGCTGCAATGGCTGCAGGTTTTCATTCTCAACCTTTTCTTAATTAGTGACCTGTTTTTGCTGGTAATTAATTTCTTTTGAATTAATTTTAATTGACTTGCTCTTTAAGACGCATACCTCTTAATTGTTTCTTTTTCCTTAATTAGCAGCTAAACAATAATGATATATGAAATAACACAAAACATAACCAGTAAAATGTGTCAATCATACAATATCTGAAAATAAAGAAAGACAAAGCTCTCAGGAATGTTGATCTGCTCAGGTCCCCAAAACATTTTAACTGCACTCTTAGAAAAGAGAAGCTCAACAATTTCAGAAATGTATGTTATTGCACAATGAGAGCAGCAACAAACCATGGAATTAAAGAACGGGTTTAATTATCAAAAAGACTCAGCGCCTACTTAAGCAACTGGTTGGAGTGAAACTGGTTGGAGTTTGAGGCCCTGACTTAGGTGGTCTTCTGTCGGCTCACTCACTTCACATTTCATTTCTGTTTGAGTGCCGTTTAAGGAAATAATGAAGAAATTCAGGGGAACAAATCTTAAAAAAACAAGTCAATTAAAATTAAAGAAGTTAATTAGCAGCACTGCGGTGGGCTGGTGCCCTGCCCGGGGTTTGTTTCCTGCCTTGCGCCCTGTGTTGGCTGGGATTGGCTCCAGCAGACCCCCGTGACCCTGTAGTTAGGATATAGCGGGTTGGATAATGGATGGATGGATAATTAGCAGCAAAAACAGGTCACTAATTAAGAAAAGGGTTAGAATAAAAACCTGCAGCCGCTGGGGCCCTCCAGGACCGGAGTTGGGAACCCTGCTCTAAACTCTAAAAAGGGATGCTTGAAAGGCAAAAAAAAATCTAAGAGAAGGCTAGAAAATTTAAGAACAAAACAAAATCGTAACATTCCTCCTACATGACATTGCTTGGCAACTACAAGTATTCTGCTGTCAAAGTAGGCCCTACTCAACACTCTGTAGGTGTTGCTCCTTTTTTATATGCTACTTGTGGCTGACCCTGCTAATTGAGTTCTGATGCTTTTGCAATGCTAATTCTGTAGTAATTACCTTATTAACCCTTTGTTTATTGTTACCATTCTCAGGAATTCTATGGATGACATCTGATTTTCCGGACTTGTGTAGGTGACATCTGATTGGGACCATTTTACGCTTCTTCTGTTCTGATTTTGGCATGTACCACCTCATGAAACAGGGAAGTGAGTTGGTGTACCAGCAGATTATATTGAGGATCCATTTTACTATCAGGAGCGGCCATCAAATTAGCAAAAGGAAAATCTGGAAATTATGCAAGATGAAGTGGATTCTTTGAAAGGTAAATTTGAGTCACACAGAATATTTCTGTTTTAAGTCAGATGAGTTTGCAAATTTGCTATTGCATTTCAGTAGATTATGCAATTTCAAAATGTGTACATTGTGCTCTATTTAAAATATCACAATGAAAATTGAACTTTCATGACAAATTTCTTTGAAAAATAATTGCTCCAAATTTCAGTAAAATCAGTTCTTTGGGAGCTGTGTTGTTTCATGCTGACAGACAGACAGACAGACAGACATGGTGATTGTAGTAGTTGCTTTTTTCATGACATGAAAATGCACCTAGAAAACTGCATCAGAAGCCTTTACAGTGAAATGACTTTTATCAGAATATTAATGACAGTATATTTATTTACTCTTCAAGGAGCAATTTTCTTGGTGCTTCACCTACATTGTAACCACCTGCTCCTGACCACATGAATAAAGTATAACCACTTAGGTCTGCCCACAGCTCTTAAATTTTGTCCTACACCTCCAAACCTTCAATTGAGTACCATGAAATTTCCACAGGGATGCAGACCTCTGCTTCCAATCACATTTTAAGGATTAAGGAACTCAATTTCCTTTGCCACATTCTAGCGTCAAAGAAAGCAGACAAGATGTCCTTGTCCTAAGACTCACAAGAATAGAGAATGTATATATACTTTGGGCACCTCGTATACTTGAAACAAATGAAAAAATACAACACTCGAAAAGTCTTTTCAGACTGAGTTCAAGACAGAACTACATTAATGGCAACAAGATGGAGTTTTTACAGATGGGTCGGAGGAAGTGATGTCATTATTTCCAGAACTAGAAGTGATGTGACAGGCTCAGGCGGGATTTCCCTTGGGTGGTCTGCAGGAGAAAGGGAGAAAGGGTTAGTGCACACTACTACCTCCTGGCCCGGCATGAAATTACCATCTTTTGAGCACATTGGCTGCCTTCTATTTGCATGTGTGTGATAACTGTAAAGCTCAACTCAACTAACACAAGGGCACAATGAACAGAAAATAACATAACATACAACTACCACTCTGTGCTTCAATTTACAGGTCCTGAACCCCAGTGTATGGGGCAGAGTACTCACCCACTAACCCACCTACCAAAAATTCAAAATCATTCCCCGTCTTACCTTCCATTTAATTCTCTCCCTCTTTCCTTTTTCTGTTTTACCCTGTTGAAACATAGTCACTCTTCCTCCCAATAGTGAACCAATGTCCCAGATCACCTCCCAGCTCCACTCCCGGTTGGCCTCTAGCCTTAAGGCAACCTTAAACCACATCCAAGGGTCAGCAACTCCTGATGTCCTGTGCACTTCTGCTTTTTTTTTGTTGTCCTTAAGACAGCTGCCCATTGTCATGGTAAGGCTTTCATCTGTAATTATTTATAGTGATTCCCTTTCCTCTAAAAATATTTGAGATACAGGTAAAATTCCGTTACAACGAATATCTTTACAACAAAATTTTCATTACAACGAAGTATTTTTATGGTCCCGACAGTTTTCCCATATGACACGAGTCTATAGAAATCTTGTTACTACGAAGTACATTCAGCAGATACTTTCATTACAACAAAGTGCACAAAAGACCTTGAAATGCCTGCATGAATCATCCACAGAGCAGTTAGTTCTGTGGCCGCAGCTCAGTTGTGCACAATGATCCCCAAACAGAAACACTGTAATTTTTTTTCTGCCTTTTTTGTTTTCTGTGGTTTTCAGTGATACCTTTTGCTTATTGCTCGTTAACTTTTGAAAAACATCCAATGAAATTTAACTCATTGTCACCTATAGAAACGGCAGACACGAAAAAACAATAACAGTTCATATTAGAAAAAATAACTACATTTTTGCTGCTCTCGATTGTGGCCAAAAGAAAAAAGATGTTGCCAGTGAATTCGGAGTTTTGCCATCGACACTGTCAACTTTCTTGAAAGAAAGAGCAAAAAAAGAAGAAAAATCTCAGGTTGCAAACGTATGCAAACTGCTGCATGTGAAGACGTTGAAAAAGCAGTTATTATATGGTTCAGTGATGCTCGTTCAAGAAACATTCTTATTACTGTGGCACTCATTCAAGAAAATGTGAGGTTTGTAAACTCATTTGGTACCTCCCACAACTAGACAGCACACCGAAGAGTGTCCCGAAGTGTAATCTCTGCATCTGTAAAGGGCAACAGCAGGCTCACAGCTATGCTGCATCTCTCCGACAAAGTAAACAGAAAAGATCTCGATGGGTGATGCAAGGTACATTGTAAATGCAGATAACAGGATTACTTGGTCACTGACCTGGCCACGACCCTGCCTGACTGCTGTGTCTGTGTATAGCAGAGTGACAGATCACGCTACAATAAATAACCGTGCCATTCCTGTTTTAAGCTGATTAAAGCTGGTTTTGCTAAAGTACTGAGACTAAGCCTTGTGTTTTGGGGTGCAAGACAGGGACTTATAGCGCGACCCCAATCTTTTATCATTCGCTTCACTGCAGCGATGTGAGCTTGCTGTTGCCCTTCCCCAGCAAATGACAAACAATCTTCCACAGACATTGCAATCGCACTTTGGGACCCACTTCAGCGTGTCGTTCCCGTTAGGTGGGGAGTGGGGAGATCCCAAAAGTGTTCAGAAACCTCACAGTATGAAGAAGAAGAAAAGGATGATTCGGCTTCTGATTGATAACTGTGCTGCAAACAACATGCTTCCACATTTAGATAAAGTTTGCGTTGAATTCCTCCCACCTAATTGCACAGCAGTGCTTCAGCCATTGGATTTGGGCATCATTCGCACCCTGAAAGTGTATTATCGCAAGGAAATGCTGAGGAAAATTCTCATCACCATAACTTGTAGACAGGAGATTAAAATTAACGTGAAAGAAGCTATTGAAATGATTGCAAACGCCTGGACGCAAGTTAAAGAAAGCATTTTAGTAACAAATACACTCATTACAACAAAATATTCGTTACAACAAAATATTTTTATGCCCCTGGGAGTTCATTGTAAAGGAATTTTACCTGTATTATATTGGGAGATTTAGAGGTGAAGGAATACAGTGTGAAGTATTGAATTGTATTCACCTGATGAACCATTTGGCTTTTGTTGTGGGTGCTGTCATTTTGTGCTCTTTTTTGTCACTGTTCCTAGGCAAGGTCAACAGAAAGTTTTTGATACATGACAAAACAGGGTCATAGATATAAAGAAAGTTATCATACACTTCCTAGTTTGTGGGTACAAACCAAACAGCCTAACATAGATTGTTTTCTTTAAATCTTAGCTTGATTTCAGGTTACAAATGTTTCTTTGTCCCTTTGACCACAATCCTCCACTTATATTTTGGCTTAGTTTATATGTGTTGACTGTTTCTTTTTTGAAATGTTGAAAACATGTTTATCTCCTGTTGTGGGCTCTGTTACCCTAATCCCACTCTCCTAGTTTTGACCTTAACTGGTTTAGTTTACCACAAACTTCTACTGATTTTATTTCTCACTCCATACTGATGCTGCCTGTTGAAGTCAGTACACCCACTTCATTGGAAGGACAGCACAGTTTCATAAGTTTCTACTTGGGTGCCCTCTAGCAGATGAGTAGGAGGGTAATGGCCTTATGCCAGCCCTTATCAGACTCAGCTTCAAAATGGAGACATAGATCCAGTTTTCTCAACTTGCAGCCATGTGCTGCCACCTGTTGCCTGGAAATCATCAGTAAAGATACAAAGTGCAATCTAAACTGACCTGGAGTTTACTGTCTCTGATGAATCAGAGATATTAGATATTCATGAGAATTTTTGAACTAATTGTAAATTTCCATGTTGCCACAGAAATGTATTAAAGCACTTACTATATGTGTGGGTGAAATGATGGCACAGTGCTTAACATTGCTGCTTCATAGGCACAGAATACTTGATTTGAATTAATTTCCATGTTTTCCTTATATATGTGTGGGTTGTTTTCTGGGTACTTTGATTTTCCTGCTATATACACTCACTGAGAAGATTATTCAGAACACTATACTAATGCTGTGTGTGGCCTCCTTTTGCTCTCAAAACAGCCTCAGTTCTTCATGGCATAAATTCTGCAAGATGCTGGAAAATTTCCTTTGAGATTCCATTCCATTTTGACAAGATTGTGTTACACAGTTTCAGCAGATTTGATAGCTGCACATTTGAATCACTCACATTACCACGTCCCAGAGGTGTTATTTTCACTGAATAACTCTGAACTCTTTGTAATGTTCATGAAACCAGTTTGAGATAACATTTGCTTTGATATCATGCTGGAATTAACCAAGATGGGTAAATTGCGACCATGAAGGGATGCACATGGTCAACAACAATACTCAGATAAGCCATGGCATTCAAACAAAGATTGATTGATATTAACAGGTCCAAAGTGTGACAAGAAAACATTCCCCACACCATTATACCACCACTGCCAACTTGGACTGTTGACACAAGGCAGGTTGGGTTTATAGGTTTGTGCTGTTGGCACCAAATTCTGACCCTACCTTCTGTGTGCCTCGGTAGAAATTTCGATTCATCAGACGAGGCTTCACTGGTCCAGTTTTGGTGAGCCAGTGCCAACTGCAACTTCAGCATTCTGTTCTTGAATAACAGAAATGGTACCTTTTGTGGTCTTCTGTTGCTGTAGCCCATTCACCTCAAGGCTCAACCAGTTGTACATTCTGAGATGCTTTTCTGCTCACCACAGTTGTACAGGGTGATTATCTGAGTCAGCTCAAACCATTCTGGACATTCTCCTCTGACTTTTCTCATCAGCAGGGCATTTCCGCTCATAGAACTGACACTGGATCTGTTTTGTTTTTCAAACCATTCTGAGTATAATCTAGTGTCTGTTGTGCGTGAAAATTCCAGGAGATCAGCAGTTACAGATATACTCAATCCAGCAACAACTATCATGCCATAGTGGAAATCACTAAGATCACATTTTTCCCCTTTCTGGTGTTGGGTGAGAACATTCACTGAAGCTCCTGACCTGTATCTGCATGATTTATACACTGCACTGCTGCCACATTATTGGCTGATCAGATGAGTTCCTAATAATTTGTCCTGTGAGTGTATGATAGGTTATTTGGACATTCAGTTCAAGTCTGGATGCTGTCTTGCATCCACTGTTGCAGTGATAGGCTCTGACTCCTGCAGCCCTGACCAGATGAAACTGATTTAAAATTTTATGGCATTGCAATGTCTGTAAAATTTCAAGCTACCATGGAACAGGAAGAATATCTAAAACTCTCAATAATTTAAAGGAAACCTTTATTTAAGTTATTTGAGAGTGGCTAGTCAAAATCTCTTTATTAACAAGACACAAGGGCATGGGTAGGACCACTCCTGGTGTTCATGTGGCTTTCTCACTCCCATCATCCTTGAAGATTTTACTATTTCTGTGCCAAAATACAGCCACATCTCCCCATGAGAATCTCTTACCAGTTGGGCAGCCCTTCACAGTACATTGACAGGGAGATAAGTGCAGTCTGCACGCGAAGGTTTGAAAGACTTTATTTTTATTTGTTAATGACTGTCGTAAAGTCCTCCTCTGTATACATTAGCTGCTCAGCTTTAGTAGAGGAGATGCCGAATTTTTCTTTGTGCCACCTGACGGTGAAATTGCAAGCAACGGCAAGGAAGCAATTGGCCACAGGAGACCAGTGACAGGTGTGCGTGCGAGGACTTAGACCTTTATCATTGTTCGAATGGCTGTTAGCAAATAGTCCTCAATCGCTAATAAAGGCACACTTCAAAAACAGGAGGGTGTGGGGGGCTGAGCTGAAAATGCAGCAGCAATGAAGAAACAGAGAAAAAAAAACAGTGCTTTTTATTTAATGTTTTTGTCACATAAACCTAGAGCTTTACTTATTAGGAATAGACTAATTCTCAGAAATGTTTCATCTACTTTATATCGATTTTCCCTGTGTATTTTAACATGTTTGGCAATCAACAAGAAAGTTTCTTAAATTAGAAGTACAGCATAAAAGTTCACTTACTTAATATGTTATTTTTTTATGCCACCTAATAATTTGCTTCTTCTTGGCCACTTGTTTAATTTCGTCATTCCTTTAAGGCTTTTAACAACATCTCCCTGAACTAGCCACAGAAGAGCAGTATGCATTTAAAACTGCCTGCAGGAAGTGATAAAGCTTTGTGGGGTTGAGCAGCGTTTTTTTTTTTTTACCAATTCAGTTAATGCTGCTAACACAGCCGTACATTTAAAACATGTGCTCCCAGGTTGTGTTCAATAAATAAACATCCCATGGGGGCCTTCTTGCTCATCTCTGTCATCACCATTATCAGAGAGACTAAAATGCTAATTCAATACGAGCTGCCAGAACCTGGTATTATTCGGTTTGTGTAGTTAACAGCTCGTGTTACTGAGAAAAATATCAGGTGCTGCGAATGACTATTAAATAATTAAAGCTAGGAGTGCCACTGCATAGTGTGGTGGCTTTGTTAAGTGGCTGCTGTGATGCCACAGAAACAGCAAACAAAATGAACCTTTTGTTATTCTGCAAAGCAGTAGATGGTGCTCTAGGGTGTACTAGATTAGAGGGTGCAGGAGTGAAGTGTGCTGTTATTGAAAATGAAATGAAAAGAGGATGCTTGTAAATTACTTTGAATCCACACTTTATAACATATGCAGTATTCCATGAAACATGTTTAATGAGAAGTGGAGAAGTTCGGCCTGGTGTAATCCACTTACTTTTCTCATTTTATGCCTGCAGTGCCAGCCTTAAAGCCGTTTGTGAACCTTTGTTTTGGCCGTGGTCACCTTTACCAGGAAGAATTGAAAATGGCTGTGTCAGTGTAGGTCTGTATATAGTGCCCATTGCATCTCATAATTGTATGCCTCTGCTGGAAAAAAAAGACTTAGCTTTATCTTGAAAGAAACACTTTAAAAAATTCTCATCAGGGGATGAAGGGTAAGGCAAAAGATTAGTTCAAAATCAGAAAATTCAAAAAGATATAAAGTAACAAACTAAAAATAGAAAGTAAAAAGAGATACAAAGCAAAACTAAAAACGTTAAAAAAGGAAAATAACCACACAAATCAAATACCAGGATACATGCTATATTGCGCCACCAACTTTATAATCGGGGAATGATGACATTTTGTCGTATAACCCCTAAGTCACATCACCAGTGACCACTCATAGGAAAATTTTACTGCTCAACGGTTGATTGTTGATGGCTCGTGAGACTTTAAAGGGATTCACATTTATTTTTCATTTAAGAGTCAACTTTGTCCCAGAAGTTTCTCCTAAAGACAAAAAGGAGACATGAGATACAACTGAGATAACAGGAGTCAAAATTGAGAAATTGTTTTGAAAGACTAGGCCCCCTGCTCACTTCGCTCACCCACCCCCTCCCCTCAGGGCACACTACGCGCCAGCCACTTAGCGTCTCTGCCGCTCGCATTGTGAAGGGTTGAACACATGCTAAGGAGATGCGGTCGGATCAGCTGCTGGCTTGCTACTGCTGCCACCAAGCTGTGTGTTCTTCTTGTTACGCTGCGCGACAATCATTTAAAAGCCTGTACAGCAGCTGTCCTTTTGTCTCACTGCCTTGTCTCGCAGGATGTTAAAGTGTCTCAGAGAAAATCAGGTATCATCTCCTCCAAAACCTTCCAAGATTTTTTTTTTTATAATAGAGAAACATAATATATTTTGTGAGATATCTTTCTAGTCCTGTTCTAATCTCTTTGAAGACTTCATATTCTCTACTTATTATTGGGATGACACCTTTATCCAAGGAGACTTACAACTTTTAAGCTATGAATGGTTACATTTCTTTTGCTTATCCAATTGGAGCAGAGACAGATGAAGTGACTTGCTCAAATTCACATGGTGTCAGTAGTGGGATCTGAATCCACAACCTCAGGGCTTGAAGTCCAAAATCTTAACCACTATGCCACACTGCCTGTCTTTTCGTCTAGAATAAGTTTGATCTAATTGGAGCAGCAGCAAAATAAATTGGAATAACTAATTGTACTGATCATAAGCAAGGACTACAATTTTGTAATTATAGTAAAGTGTTTTATTACCACAAACAACTGTCCATACATTTCATCATATATTACTAAGCATGAAATATAGTAGTAGGGTGTTGTACCGTGTTAGTCATTGTGGATGTATTGGGAAGTCAAGCAAAATGACACCTTTTATTGGCTTACTAAAAAGATTAGAATATGCAAGCTTTTGAGGCAACTCAGGCCCCTTCTTCAAGCATGAAATGCAAATACTTTCAAATGGTAAAAACTATCAAGACACTACTTGAAAAATTTTAGCCCATCGTATGACTTTACTGAGATCTCAAGAGGAGACATTTGTGACACTACGGGGATATTTTTTGTCAGAAGAAAAATCTGTGAAGCACGAGCCCAAAATGTCATATCTCCGTCTTATTTCTTTCTGATCCTATTGTTATCTAGGAGAAATCAAAAATATATTAAGGAGATCTCTTTTTTAATTTTTCATTCCTATGGGCATGGACAATATGGCCAGGGTCATAGAAGCCTTCAGAAAATGGTGACAAGAATCTCAAAAAGCCACAAAATGACAGTTGTGATAATAATTCAAAATGTTGTTATGCATTAATATCAGCAGGTTCAATAACAGTAGGAGAGATGGATGAGATTGAACAAAATTTCAAATTGTGTTTAATAAATTGCCCGAAACATATAAGAAATCAGCTAAAATCTCATTATTTGAAGTAAAATAATGTGTTATGAAAAAAATCTTAGCAGTTTTTTCAAAATTAACTGTGAATAGAATGTTAAAAAAATCCCCACAAAGTCTGTGTAATAAACAGCTGCAGCCACACTGCTACTAGAATTTCTCCCAAGAGTACCTTGGAAATATGGGTAGTATTTGACATGTAAACATGTAACAAGCAATGTCTGTGTGAAGAGGCGTACAGTGTGCTCATCGCATCTGAACTTCATCTGTAACAATGGAATTGGAAATTATGGATGCTAAACTTTGTACACCATACACTACTGAACCTGGCAAAAGTATACCCCACACTCTTAAAAATAAAGGTGCCACAGTGGTCCTTCAGAGCAATGCTATGTGGGAAGCATTTTGGGTTTCCAAAAGACTCATCCACATGAAGGTTCCAGGAAGAATCATTATTTATTTTGATCCACAGCAGGCTCCATTACAGTAAATAACCATGGATATTTGGTAACAGATTTGTGAAATACCAATGATTCATTATTTTAAAAGGACTCCTGCTGCATACAATAATACAGGCTACGTCCAGGTTTTCTTAATCGCTTAGTATCCTGCTAAATGGTGTGTCAAACATTAAAGGTTTGAGTTTTCTTTTACATATTTGGAAGTTTTTCAAAGCACAAAGGATCAACTTCATATGCAAAGAACCCTTCCCAGAATGAAATGGTGCTTATTTAAGCAATAGCTCTCTGAGGAATCACACAACCCAGTAAAGAACCATAAAGTGCAATTAAAGCACCAGCATTTTTAAGACTGCAGGCTGGGTATCGTTATATGGTTTGTGAACAGTATTTGAAAGATTTTTAACAGACTGTGTTTGTTTCCAAACCTGATTACACAATGAAAGCCATGAAAAATATGGAATTTTCTGAAAGTAGAATACACATTCCCAAGTGTGAAATATTTGCCATTATGAGGAGTTGTTGCTATTTGTTTTTTTGCTTCTTTTACAAACAACAGCTAATTCTTAAATGACTGGTGTGAACCCTCAAACAGAGTAACTAAAAGCATGGAATAAAATGGACTTTGTGGAAACATACTTAATTAACCTCCATCCAATATTTAAAAACATGTTTCCTGTATTGACAACCATAAGTGTAAAAGTAAAACAAGATTTCGAAAATCATAAAACATCATATTTACTGATTTGATATATTTTAACTGTGGGCGGCATAATGGCACAGTGGTAGCGCTGCTTCTTTCGCAGTTAGGAGACCCGGGTTCGCTTCCTGGGTCCTCCCTGTGTGGAGTTTGCTTGTTCTCCCAGTGTCTGCGTGAGTTTCCTCCCAGAGTCCAAAGACATGTAGGTTAGGTGCAATGGCGATTCTAAATTGTCCCTGGTGTGTGTGCCCTGTGGTGGGCTGGCGCCCTGCCCGGGGTTTGTTTTCTGCCTTGTGCCCTGTGTTGGCTGGGATTGGCTCCAGCAGATCCCCGTGACCCTGTAGTTAGGATATAACGGGTTGGATAATGGATGGATGTATATTGCTTTTGATCTAAACCCTCTAAAACTTTGTAACTGTGCAGTTTAAATATCCATCCATTCATTATCTAACCTGCTATATCCTAACTACAGGGTCACAGGGGTCTGCTGGAGCCAATCCCAGCCAACACAGGGCACAAGGCAGGAAACAAACCCCGAGCAGGGCACCAGCCCACTGCAGCAATATACATTAAATATGTATTTTGACTGTTCTTGGGATTTTGTATTGGGGATTTTGGTTGTATTAGATAACCTTATTCTTTTGTGCTTAATTTTATGCTCCGTACAATTTAGCTTCTTTGTTACTGAAGAACAATTTCCGTGAAGAAGAAATCTTTCAATTTTAAAAAATTCTGAGGCCCTTTTGTTTTCTAGTTGATGTTTTTGATAGGATTTCCCCCCTCTGGTGGGCATTTTTAGAAGTACTTTTAGGACTTACATGCTTTGGAACTCCTAGTTCATGACACCTATGCATATACAATATCTAAAAACACCTTTATTTGCTTTTTTGACAAATATACTGTCACATACTATTTTTAATTTTTTAGTTGTGATTAATCCTCACACTGCTTAAACCTGTACCTAGCATTTCCCTGATATAATATAATAGTTTATCTAATGGATACACCTGTCATTACTTTAGATACAGATCTGCGGAAGGTGTATTTTCTGGATCTCCCTTGTAATTAAAAATGCTACCAGAATGCTGAAGAATTAATGAATGTTACCCTAGACAAGTAGACTTTAATTGCTGTTGACAACAAAATCAGTTGACGCCTTATGTTTCAAAGCAGTCAAACTTTTATTCTTGTGACCCAATCTTTCCCCATATTAGTGTCTTCAAGACACAGTCCAGGACATCAGTTTTTGCCTCTTGGAGAATCGTCCCTGACAGTCATAAGGGAAGACCCCTTAGAGAGAACTGCCACTGACCATCATAAAGGACATAAAGGAGCAATGTCCATTGCGTATACGGCATGCAGTGACCAAATTTGCAAACCATACACAATTCTTTCCAATTGAATACAATGACAGAGGCGGTAACATAGTTTAAGATCTTTAGAGCTCTTTAGAGTAAGCACCTCTAGCAAATACAGACCTTGTCCAATCCAGCCACCCCAAAGAGTATAAACATTTCATTTCAGGATGGTGATGTTAGCAAGCTGCAAAAAGATGTTACACAGATGACATAATTTAGATCATTAGATGTGGCTACTGAAATATTTCCTATGGCTTAAATTTCAGATTTTGTGTGCGCTTCGTTTTCCAGGGTGGATTTCTTGGGAAAGAAGAGTGGAATTTTCAAAATCACTGAATCTTTGCCTCATTGACTTTAAGAACTAGAGCGAATAGGAGGCCCTTCATACTCCCAGGTATTATCCTGATAACTTTGACATGCTACCTAAGTCTCCACAGCCTTGGCCATGCCTTCTTTAACTTCTGATTCTGCATTTTTTTCATGATGGCCTACTCAGATGAGGCTTACTGTATCTGCTGTAAGGGAGCAGGTTAAAGTGGAATCTGATCACCACATGTTCATTTTATTTACTAAATTCTTGATCTTGTTTCTGTTTTGACTCGTTTCTTTTGTTCTTGACCACTCTTTTGCATATATCCCTTTGCACTCATTTGCATAATGACCTTTGCTTATTCATATCACAGCTTCCTTTGCCCATGTGCTGCGACACTCCTTTTTAATGATCTGCAATACACCACCACCATGATTGTCATTCACCATGCAAGCAGACTTCACCTTAGCGCCCATGGCCTAGAATTACTGCAAATCTAAAACCAGAAGCATTCAACTCAGTCGTGGAACCACAATGTGTAATAATTCCCATCGTAAGCAAATTCAGAGTGCGTGACTGTGCCCATATGCAAATAGATCTCTGTATATGTAGATATCTTGATTTGCCACGAATTGCTAGATAAGAACAAAAATAACAGAATAGTAAAGGAAAGGATTATTCTGAATGATAACACCAAGGCCAACGGGCAGCTTTAGATCACATAATTTGCTACATCTGCCAGTTATAAATATTTTTTGCTGTTCTGTGCTTTATATTGTTTTTTTTAATGAAATTGTTACATCTATGAATATACAATGAAAGTAGTTGCATGACTAAGCAGGCATGGAAAAATGATAAGATAGCCAGTTCTTTTGATCTTTACTGAAGTCTGTCTCTGAGTTTTGATGTTTATCTTGTATTATTTTGAAGCAGTTCATCTATTGCTTTCAGTGTATCTCAAAAGTAATGTTTCTATTTTTTAGAAATATATAATAGTATAATTATTTTACTATATAATTATAGTAAATTTACTGTATATAATGTATATAGTATAATTTTCTGAGTTCCGGTTTGTTTGTTTTTGTTTGATTGTCTTTTTCAATATTTTTTGTTTGCTTATTAGGAGCTAATTAAACATAGGCAGGCACTCACATCTGTTCATGCCAGGACAGGGGAGTAAAGTTAACGCTTGCAGATGTATCAATAAGACTTCAGGATGTAACAAGGTCTTTTTTTAAGTTTTAAATGGATTTACACATTTTAGGCATCACAAAGCATGATTTGACTATGTTTGGAGCGTGTCTATCTGTCTGTCTGTCTGTGTGTCAGTGTCATGTTTTAGCCAGGGTTGCTGCCCTGGCTGGGTTTCAAAATTACATTTCTTGTCTCTTTTGTCCTTTTTTTGTGCTATTTATCTATAATAATGTTATTTTTTCTTTATTATCTTCTTTATTGACAATGCCTGTATTATGTTTTTTTGTGTTTTTTGCCAGGAACTGCCCTCCACCCTATAAAAATAGAGGGTCTCCCATAGTTCCTGGCAGTTCATTTCGAATGCGCTAATGAATGGAGTGTTTATTTGTATTTTGTTGTGCTTTGTACCTTTTGTGATTTTTTTGACCCTGTGCTCTGTTTTTGGATTCTGTATTAGGATTTTGTTTACCGTGGATTGCCTTACCTACTCAGGCAATTCCTTTGGTGCTCTATGGAGCTTCTTGTACTTATGAGTATTTATGTAAAATTATTTTTTTATTTTATAAAGATTATTTGAGGCCTTTTGGTGTCTACCCAGAGGTTTTGACAGTAACCTAGTAAACAATTTTGGAAGTATTTATGGGATTTATGTTCTTTTGAGACTCCCAATTCACAACAGTCAGGAGGTGAATGTTTCAACAAAATAGTAATTACTTGATCCACATTGCAAAATAATGTCAATTTGAACAAAATTGTGCAATATGTTCTTTTCCTACAGAAACAATGATTTTGGTAAATGATAAATGTCTGGGAGCTTATCTTCCTTCTCACTCCATGTTGTGTTTTTTAATTGCTGTGTATTATATGAACCAAGTTATAAGCAAATTACACTTACATGAGGCTATCTGAAATATAACTATTGCATACATTGAGTGTCACCTGTGGCTGGCACTGGGAGGAGGGAAAGCAAGGTTTTAAGTGGTAATATTAATAAAAGAAATAGCATGAAAGGCAGTAGAGTAGCTAAATTGTTTGCAGTTTAAAATCAAAAATGAAGGATCCTTCT
This sequence comes from Polypterus senegalus, assembly GCF_016835505.1. Lineage (NCBI taxonomy): Eukaryota > Metazoa > Chordata > Cladistia > Polypteriformes > Polypteridae > Polypterus > Polypterus senegalus. The sequence continues at coordinate 132,829,045 of NC_053154.1, forward strand.
CTGTGATTATGGTCATCTATAATATATATCTGCAATGGACAACACACATGGGCTGGCATCCCTGCTGGGATTGGCTCCTGCTCCAGCCCCTTAACCATCTATTGGAAAAAGTAGGGGAGGCTCCTTATCAAGGCTGTATGCTCCCCGTATCCACTAGATGGCAGCATCCCTGGGCTTAGGTACCCATTTGGACACCTGCATTGAATGCTGGGGACTGTAGTCCAGTGTGGCAGCCGTGTTGAGGTCCATGGTTACTGCCTGGGGGCGATGCAGGGCGTTACACTACCTACTTTGTGTGACATCTGTATGACCCAAAAGTTCTTCCAAACGGCAATCCCTTGGCACCAAAAGTACTCCTGGGTCTGTTCAGGTAAGTTGGAGCCAGGAGAGGAGACAGGCAGCACTTGACTGGGAGGAAAAGTGGAGAGAAGAAAGAAGAAGAGTGGTTATTATTGCTGTACGGAGGTATTTCTTTAAAATAAAAACCTTCATTTCTGTGTCTGTGCATTTGTGTCTGGGGTTTGGGGCACTGGCACTCCCTGCTCATCACAATATTCAGGTTCTTTTTTTCTGGCCAAGCTGGCCAGCCACAACACTGAAGACTAGTAATTAACAATCTAGATGTTGTACGGGAAGCCAGTTCCAAGTTCAGAGGGCATATCGACAGAGAACAAAAGAGCAAAACGCATGTGATAAAATAAAAATACAAATAAACAATGGGAGATATGCAGATTAACCACAGACATTAGATTAGCCAAGAATCATTAAGTGTAACATAAAAATAATATTATCCATTCATCTCTCTCTTTGAAGGAGCTGGAAACTCAGAAAGCATTGGACGCAAGGCAAGAACAATCTCTGGACAGAGCACCAGTCTGTTGGAGGAAAGATAATTTTATTCATCCATCCATCTTCTTAATCCACTTATCTAGGGCAGGATTGTATGGCAGCTGAAGCTCACCCCAGGAAGTGTCAGGTGCAAGGCAGAAACATCCATCCATTATCCAACCTGCTATATCCCAACTACAGGGTCACGGGGGTCTGCTGGAGCCAATCCCAGCCAACACAGGGCACAAGGCAAGAAACAGACTCCAGGCAGGGCGCCAGCTCACCTTAGGGCGCACACACACACACACCAAGGACAATTTAGAATCACCAATCCACCTAACCTGCATGCTCTGGACTGTGGGAGGAAACTGGAGCACCTGGAGGAAACCCACACAGACACGGGGAGAACATGCAAACTCCAGGCAGAGAGGACCCAGGAATCAAACCCGGGTCTCCTAACTGCGAGGCACAAGCGCTACCCACTGCGCCACCATGCCGCCAAGACACGAACAATAAAGTTATAATTATAATAATTAAAAAAATAAACAAACAAAACATAAAAAAATCTTTCAGACACATGTAGTGTTTGGCCATATTGGACAGAAAGCATTGCCATCTTCTCCATTTCTCCTTAGTATGTGGGGACATTAACTGCAGAGGCAATAGAGTAGACTGACATGGTGTCAATGCTTTTAGAAGTATTCCTTTTCTGTTCCTTCATATATCCTGTCAGGAGGCGGCCAACAAGCCCTAAGGTGAGTGATCTACCGCGAGATGAAGGATTGATTTCAAGCACTAACGTCTCTCTCTCTCTCTTTCACCAGACCCAAAGAAGACAAATAATAATTCTATTCACTTACCTCCACCATTTCTGGGTTCTCAATGTGGCCAGTCAATCTCATTTCTGCTTCTGGCTCCAAAAGATGACGTCACCACCAAGTTCTGGTTCTGCCATGATTATGTCATTTCCTGCTCCTTCTTGATGACATCACTTCTGGTTCCACCATGATGACATCATGTCCGGTCTACAGTTTTGATGTCACCTCCTGCCATTTCACATCCTGTCGACATTTCTATATAAATATCTCCATCTCAGTACTGTATGTTGTCAAATGCTTTGGTTTTTGATCCACTTTTCTCTCAATTCTTATCAAGTCCAATGGACAATATACAGGGCAATTTCCCCAACTCTTTTTGACGTGTCTGAGTCCATCTTTCTTATTACAATCCGTTTGAGTATCAGCATGTGCATCACTGTCCCATAGAGCCTGGAGCATATCTGTTTTCTTTGCTCTTTATCATCATGGCGCTTCCCCTCAAAAGACACTTCATTTCAGATATTAGGTTGTTGTCACAGTTGCAACTATGAAGAGAGAAGCTCTCTGTTCATAAAGATCAAAGTCTGAAATGCAGTGCTCTGAATTTAACTGAATATGCCACTTCTGCTTTCCTCCATATATGGACTAGTTAGAATCGTTTTAAGGAAGTGGGATAAGAGGTGAATCAGGCAGCATTTTGTGTTCAGGGGAAGTAACAACATTGGAAAAAACTTTGTCAGACATTAGCTGTACTCTAACCTTCATCGGCCCCAAATTCTCACAACCTCCAACACGCACACAGTACCCCTTAAGGAGCAGAGGAGGAGTGTGTTCCCCTTAGCAGTAAGTCACCAGCTGTATTTGTGCTATAAAAGATACACCAAGATAAAAAAGAAAGAAGGCTATTTAAATACAAGAGACAAGCACACACAGTGGCCATAAAACACAAACTTGGCTGGAATTCTGCAATTAGGAAGCTTTAATATGATTTGGCCCTGAGTTACCAGCTGCCTGATTGTCACACATTGCTACAGACTTGCCAAGAAGAATTAGTATCAGTCCTGTTGAGCCTCACTGGGCCGTTGAATGTCGTCTCTTCTCGGGGTAGGAACAGTAGGTGCAGGTGCACATGGCTCCTATGCAGCTGAAACAAATGTCAAAGAGGCAAGAAAAAGCAGTTGTCCATTGTGTTGTAGAGGTTTGTACTTCAGACTTAATCAAATGACGTTTTAATGGCAGGCTTTCAACTTTGTATGCTCTCACAGGCATTTGTGTAGACAAATAAATACTACTGTATGTCTCTTTTTCAATAGGGTGGCATTAGCTGATCATAATTCAAATTATTTATGGATTTTTAAATTTCTTGTTCAACAAACTTGTGTAAGTTTAAACATTCTGTATTTGATTGATCTCTGCTGTGGACCAGGCTCTCACCATTCACAGATGTCACTGGTTATAATAAATGTGATATCATATACTTTTTTAACAGAAGTAGTGAATCACATTATGTCAGGATGTTCTGTTATAAAGGGGGCTTGCGTGAATGAATGTGAAACTAAAAGAGTAAATGGAGTTATGCATCATGATACTGGAGTCAGGAGTGAGAGCATTAGAGGCTTCTTTTGAGGGATGGAAGACACCCTTTGCAGTTCTCATATCCAAGAGGTTGACTCCTGCTTATTAAGAGTCTTTTTTCATTTTTTACTACTTGTGGCTTTTCTCCAAAATCACTTATAAACTCCATCCATCATCTTCCGCTTATCCAAGGTCAGGTCGCTGGTGCAGCAGCTTGAGCAGAGATGCCCAGACTTCCCTCTCCCAGGCCACTTCTTCTAGCTCTTCTGGGAGAATCCCAAGGCATTTCCAGGCCAGCCGGGAGACATAGTCCCTCCAGCATGTCCTGGGTCTTCCCTGGGGCCTCCTCCTGGTTGGACGTGCCCGGAACACCTCACCTGATCATCATGATCAGATGCCCGAGCCACCTCATCTGACTCCTTTCGATGCGGAGGAGTAGAGGCTCTACTCTGATTCCTCTCAGATGACTGAGCTTCTCACCCTATCTTTAAGGGAAAGCCCAGACACCCTGCGGAGGAAACTTATTTCAGCCGCTTGTATTCGTGATCTCGTTCTTTCGGTCACTACCCAGAGCTCATGACCATAGGTGAGGATAGGAGCGTAGATCGACTGGTAAATTGAGAGCTTTGCCTTACGGCTCAGCTCCTTTTTCACCACGACAGACCGATGCAGAGCCTGCATCACTGCGGATGCCGCACCGATCCTCCTGTCAATCTCACACTCCATTCTTCCCTCGCTCGTGAACAAGACCCCGAGATACTTGAACTCCTCCACTTGGGACAGGATCTCTCCCTCAACCCTGAGAGGGCACTCCACCCTTTTCCGGCTGAGGACCACTCGGATTTGGAGGTGCTGATTCTCATCCCAGCCGCTTCACACTCAACTGCGAACTGATCCAGAGAGAGCTGAAGATCACAGCCTGATGAAGCAAACAGGACAACATCATCTGCAAAAAGCAGTGACCCAATCCTGAGTCCACCAAACCGACCCCTCAACACCCAGGCTGCGCTGGAAATTCTGTCCATAAAAGTTATGAACAGAATCGGTGACAAAGGGCAGCCCTGGCGGAGTCCAACTCTCACTGGAAACGGGCTCGACTTACTGCTGGCAATGCAGACCAAGCTCTGACGCCGGTTGTGCAGGGACCGAACAGCTCTTATCAGGGGGTCCGGTACCCCGTACTCCCGGAGCACTCCCCACAGGATTCCCTGAGGGACACGGTCGAATGCCTTTTCCAGGTCCACAAAACACATGTAGATTGGATGGGAAAACTCCCATGTACCCTCCAGGATTCTGCTAAGGGTGTAGAGCTGGTCCACTGTTCCGCGACCAGGACGAAAACCACACTGTTCCTCCTGAATCTGAGGTTCGACTATCCGACGGACCCTTCTCTCCAGAACCCCCAAATAGACTTTTCCAGGGAGGCTGAGGAGTGTGATCCCTCTGCATTTGGAACACACCCTCTGGTCCCCCTGTTTAAAGAGGGGGACCACCACCCCGGTCTGCCAATCCAGAGCCACTGTCCCCGATGTCCATGCGATGTTGCAGAGATGTGTCAACCAAGACAATCCTACAACATCCAGAGCCTTGAGGAACTCCAGGCGTATCTCATCCACACCCGGGGCCCTGCCACTAAGGAGTTTTTTGACCACCTCGGTGACCTCAGCCCACCTCAGAGTCCTCCAAGCTCTCCGTCCTCATTGGAAGGCATGTTAGTGGGATTAAGGAAGTCTTCGAAGTACTCCCCACAACATCCCGAGTCGAGGTCAGCAGCGCACTATCCCCACCATATACGGTGTTGACACTGCACTGTTTCCCCCTCCTGAGACGCCAGATGGTGGACCAGAATCTCCTCGAAGCCATCCGAAAGTTGTTCTCCATGGCCTCTCCAAACTCCTCTCACGCCCGAGTTTTTGCCTCAGCAACCATCGAAGCCGTTACGCTTGGCCTGTCGATACCTATTAGCTGCCTCCAGAGTCCCACAGGACAAAAGGGTCTGGTAGGACTCCATCTTCAGCTTGACGGCATCCCTCACCGCCAGTGTCCACCAACGGGTTCGGGGACAGGCACCTACCACCTTATGGCCACAGCTCCGGTCAGCCGCCTCCACAATAGAGGCACGGAACATGGCCCATTCGGACTCAATGTCCCCCACCTCCCTCGGAACGTAGTCGAAGTTTTGCCGGAGGTGGGAGTTGAAGCTGCTTTTGACAGGGGACTCTGCCAGACGTTCCCAGCAGACCCTCACAACACGTTTGGGCCTACCAGTCCTGACCGGCATCTTCCCCCACCATCGAAGTCAACTCACCACCAGGTGGTGATCAGTTGACAGCTCCGCCCCTCTCTTCACCCGTGTATCCGAGATATGTGGCTGCAAGTCCGACGAAACAACCACAAAGTCGATCATAGAACTGAGGCCTAGGGTGTCCTGGTGCTAAGTGCACATATGAACACCCCTATGCTTGAACATGGTGTTTGTTATGGACAATCCATGACGAGCACAGAAGTCCAATAACAAAACACCGCTCGGGTTCAGATCGGGGGGGCCATTCCTCCCAATCACGCCCTTCCAGGTCTCACTTTCATTGCCCACGTGAGCATTGAAGTCTCCCAGTAGTACGAGGGAGTCACCAGATGGTATGCCCTCTAGCAACTCCTCCAGGGACTTCAAAAAAGGTGGGTACTCCGAACTGCTGTTCGGTGCATATGCACAAACAATGGTCAGGACCCGTCCCCCCACCCGAAGGCGGAGGGAGGCTACCCTCTCGTCCACCGGGGTGAACCCCAATGTACAGGCTCCAAGTTAGGGGGCAATAAGTATGCCCACACCCGCTCAGCGCCATTCACTGGTGGTAACTCCAGAGTGGTAGAGAGTCCAGCCCCTCTCAAGGAGATTGGTTCCAGAGTCCAAGCTGTGCGTTGAGGTGAGCCAGACTTTATGTAGCCGGAACCTCTCAACCTCACGCACTAGCTCAAGCTCCTTTCCCTTCAGAGAGGTGACATTCCACGTCCCAAGAGCCAACTTCTGTAGCCAAGGATCAGACCGTCAAGGTCCCTGCCTTCGGCCACTACCCAACTCACACTGCACCTGACCTCCTTGGCCCCTCCCATAGGTGGTGAGCCCATGAGAAGGGGGACCCACATTGCCTCTTCGGGCAGTGAAAGGCCAAGCCCCATAAGTACAGGCCCGGCCACCAGGCGCTCACCATCGAGCCCCACCTCCAGGCCCGGCACCAGAGGGAGGCCCCGGTGACTCGGGTCTGGGCGAGGGAAAACGCCGTCCAAATTTTGTATTCATCATGGAAGGTCTGTTGAACTGCTCTTTGTCATATCCCTCACCTAGGACCAGTTTGCCTTGGGTGACCCTACCAGGGGCATAAAGCCCCGGACAACAGAGCTCCTAGGATCATTGGGACACGCAAACCCCACCACCATGGGAGGAGATCACTTATAAATTACAAGCATATTTGTATATTTCTATACGTTGTAGCTCTTGACATCTGATGTGCTTAGAGTCACACAGTATATCTGGTGTTGAGATTTAAACTAGGGGCTTGTGCTTTACAGGTCAGTACCTTACCCACAAGGCCATACTGTAAGCTTAAATGAAAGTTAATCATTTCTTTATCCTCTGTGTCATAAGTCCTTGCTATCTTCTGACTCCATCACCCTGAAAAACACTTTTTTTGCTCTTTACAGTATAATACAAGCTCAACTCCCTGCATACAAAGGAGCCTTAATATATACAAGAGAAAAAAGGGCTAGTAACAAGAAAAGTCCATGATTTCGTCTGCATTACAGGCACCCACAGCAATCCGCTTTCCATCATATACCACCCAAACTACTTCGACCCTCGTGATTATCAGCCCATCCAATCAGCCACGGCTGACGTGAATGAGGCATGATCAGAGCAGGTGTCTCATTGGTCTCTCTTATAGAAATATAGAAATGAGATGGAGTCAAAAGACCCTGTTGTGCTTAAAACTATACCAGATATTTTAAAAAGTAAATAAAATAAAGTTTTAAATAAGTACTTTGATCAAGCCACAGATACTGCAGTTGAAACTAATGACAATGACCTTACAGAAAGATAGATAGATAGATAGATAGATAGATAGATAGATAGATAGATAGATAGATAGATAGATAGATAGATAGATAGATAGATAGATAGATAGATACTTTATTAATCCCAAGGGGAAATTCACATACTCCAGCAGCAGCATACTGATAAAGAACAATATTAAATTAAAGAGTGATAACAATGAAGGTTCAACAGACAGACAATAACTTTGTATCATGTTAACGTTTACGGTGGAATTGAAGAGTCACATAGTGTGGGGTCTCCTCAGTCTGTCACTGATGCTGCTCTTCTGTCTGGAGATGATCCTGTTCAGTGGATGCAGTGGATTCTCCATGATTGACAGGAGCCTGCTCAGTGCCCGTCGCTCTGCCACAGATGTCAAACTGTCCAGCTCCATGCCTACAATAGAGCCTGCCTTCCTCACCAGTTTATCCAGGTGTGAAGTGTCCCTCTTCTTTATGCTGCCTCCCCAGCACACCACCGCGTAGAGAGTGCTCGCCACAACCGTCTGATAGAACATCTGCAGCATCTTATTGCAGATGTTTAAGGACGCCATCCTTCTAAGGAAGTATAATCGGCTCTGTCCTCTCTTGCACAGAGCATCAGTATTGGCAGTCCAGTCCAATTTATCATCCAGCTGCACTCCCAGGTATTTATAGGTCTGTACCCTCTGCATAAAGTCATCTCTGACAATCACAGGGTCCGGGAGGTGCCTGGACCTCCTAAAATCCACCACCAGCTCCTTGGTTTTGCTGGTGTTCAGTTGTGGGTGGTTTGAGTTGCACCATTTAACAAAGTCCTTGATTAGGTTCCTATACTCCTCCTCCTGCCCACTCCTCGTCAGCAAACTTTTGCACGTGGTAGGATGGATGGCAGGATCTTACAGATAGTCAAGGGCCAGTGTCGCCACTTCTAGCAGCTTTAACATCAATGTGCAGTCCAGTTCTGCAGCGATGTGAACAACTACAGTAACAACATGGCAGATGACGAGGCAACTACAAAGGAGATAAGACACACCAAACAAAGCCAAACCCGAACAAAGGACCCCTTTCCAGTCTTCTACTTTATTTGGCCCCAAAACACTCAGTTACGTATCACCTTTTTACCACAACGAGCCATGCATAAAGCTTTTAAAAATGTCTTTAATTAACTGCTATAGCAGAACAAAAGTTAAATTGCATCTGCTGTGATGTTGCACTCATCAGTTTGTTACATTCATTGCAATACACAAATGAACAAAAAGGTGCAAGAAGACCCAATATAAAGTTTTTAATCTTTTTCTACTTTGTACTTTGTTTTTCTACTGATTCTTGTACCTGATTTATAATTTGCATATGTGACGTTCGTAATTTTTGCATATACTGTATGTGTGTGGCTGGCGGGTGGAGGTAGATGAGTTAGGAGTCTTAATCCTGCCTTGATTATAAAAATCACATTTGCTTGAACAGATATACTTTGCCATTATTTTGTCCAAACTTATTAAAACTTTAACAGTTCACTCTTCTGCTCAAGAATGCTCAGTGAACACATCATGCATGTCCAAACAAACACGCTTGTCCTCAACCAGGTTTTCAGATTTTTTACGACTTCTTCACTCAACAAACTGTTACACGTAATGTTAAATCAATAAAAATGGTTCTTCAAAAACCAAGAAGAATGGGTATTCTTTAACAAGTCCAAAATCTGACAGGTCAAAGCCAATTAAAGCTGGAAGTCGTGCTGTCATTTGTCCCGTATTAACTTTGAGAATGTTCAGTGCCCTCTGAAGCCGGTTATTGAGCAGGTTAATAAAATGTCCACAGAAACACCCATATTAGTCCACCAAGGACTTTTGCATAATATAAAACATCTAAAACACTAATGGCATACTTGTTTAACACTTACTAAATAATGTGCATGTTTACTTGCAGTACAAAAGTAAAAAAAAAACAATAACTTTATTGACTTTTCGAAACACACTGGAATGGGTATGTACTGTGATATTAAGGAACACTTTAAAACACATAATGAATGGACACAATGCTGAGCAAACCAACTGAAAAACTGAACTATGTTTGAGAGCGACAGACAAGGATAGTGGAGAGACACATTGTCCACATTCTTCATAAAAATATTTTTAATTTAACAAGGCAAAAATAACAACAGAAAATCGAAAGTATGACACTTTTAAAGAGTGACAGCACAAGTTGCAACCCTGAGACAAAAAGCCAGCAATTTAATGTTCTTGCTGGTGTGTGTGTGCTTTTTACATTTTTTTGTCTATACATTCAGAATAAAGGGTTTCAATGTGGATAATGAATTCTGGGTACACATTTTGCAGAATAATGTTTTGGTAGACTGATTACAAAGAGTGAAGGACTGATGTACAGTTAAGTAGTAAGAGCCTGAAAAGTTGAAAACACAATATGATTAACAACAACAACAACATTTATTTATGTAGCACATTTTCCTGCAAACAATGTAGCTCAAAGTGCTTTACAAAATGAAATACAAGGAAGTTAATATAAAACATAGACAAACAAGATTAGGCAATAATATTATACAGTATATAACAAAGAAATAGGTATGGTTGGATGGCCAGGAGGACAGAAATAAAAAAAAAAACTCCAGTTAGGCTGGAAAAAAAACCCCAAATACAAAATCTGCAGGGGTTCCTAGGCCAAAAGACCACCCAGCTCCAACTGGGCATTATATCTAACATAAATGTTTCAAATCAGTCCTTGTGGTTTTCAAGCTGCACATGGAAGAAATTGATGATGATGGTCATGTGCACAAAAAACAGAGTGCAACATGGTACCTTGATCAGGTGGCAGTATTACAGATTAGTATGGAATTGCAAAACCCAGAGGAAAATAACAATTCAATGTTCATATAGTGTAATAGGGCTACAACTAACATGTAGCTATGAAAATGTCATTTTAAAATAATGGGTTTTTAGCTGTTTTTCAAATTGTTCTATAGTACTAGCCTGGCGAATTTCTATCAGTTAAGTAATTAATAGTTAATAGATTCATAGATTTGCCATGGAAATTACAGTCCACATCTGTTAAAGCAAAGACAGCAATACTGAAAAAAATATATATTACTTGGCTTTCAGGGAGAGGTGCCGTCCCCCCTTGTGCCTCACTGTGAATTTTTGAATTTAATAAAGTATCTATCTATCTATCTATCTATCTATCTATCTATCTATCTATCTATCTATCTATCTATCTATCTATCTTGTATAGTGCCTTTCATATCTATCTATCTATCTATCTATCTATCTATCTATCTATCTATCTATCTATCTATCTATCTATCTATCTATCTATCTATCTTGTATAGTGCATTTCATATCTATCTATCTATCTATCTATCTATCTATCTATCTATCTATCTATCTATCTATCTATCTATCTATCTATCTATCTATCTGTGGATATCCATAGGAGAGAGTGCAGTTCAGCCGCCTTAGGGCACACTGCATTAAGTGGGATAGTTTGTGGGGTGGGGACGGGGGCGGGACACAGCATGAGCAGTGACGCTCATTGTGCCCTTATAGGTTGGAACAAGTTTGCATTGGGAGTGATTGGCTGCTGTGATCACCCTGGCATATAAAACTGAGAAGTGAACACTAAGGGATGGCCTTTTGACCGGGTTCATGTTTAACAAAACCTTCCGAGCATAACAGAGAGTGAGAAGGTCATCTGGTGAGTGTCTTATAGCCCTTTAACAATGTGTTTTCTTTTCTTTTTGTATATTTTTTAGTTTTTTTTTCCTCTTGAAGGAAGAATCTTTTTTTTTTTTTTCCCTGATCATTTTACATTGGAGGGAAGGAAAAGTAACAATTTGCCTTTTGAAAATAGCATTTCAAAGCAAGAGATTTTCTTTGTTTTCCATTCCTAATTTTTATTGATTCAGGAGGATAAGGGAGAAGGACCACAATTGTCAATATTTTTCCATTTGCCAGTTTTTTACTGTTTTTGTGTGGGCGTTATTAGAACTGTGTTTTATTATTTAATGGCATTTTTTTGATTTTTGCATTTGAGTTTATTTCTTGTGCTTTTAGTTTTGCTATCCTGTAAATAAAGAACACTTTTTTTTTACCCTTTTCAGAATCTCTTGTCCTGCAGTGGGCTGGTGCCCTGCCCGGGGTTTGTTTCCAGCCTTGCACCCTGTGTTGGCTGGGACTGGCTCCAGCAGACCCCCGTGACCCTGTATTTAGGATATAGCGGGTTGGATAATGGATGGATGGATAATCTCTTGTCTGTGCCCCTTTCACTCTCACTATCGATACGTTCGGAGTGTAGCAGGGCCCCAATTCCTACATCACGGGGTATCACACTCTCATCAACACTTGTCTAATTAATCATTGGCCAGCATAAATAAATTTGCCCTGTGATTGACTGGCACCCCACGCAGTGCTAGTTACTACATTTTACCCCAGCACTGTTGGGATGAATTTCATCTCCTTGTGACTCTTAGATAGACAGAAGCTGTTTCTGATTCTAGCATTTTGGGAAGGCCACAGGTTACTGTTTGCATTGATTCAAAGTCTCTGTCTGACATATCACTGTGTTGACATTAAAAACTCATTGAAAAAATAAAAAGAATATTGCTTTATTTTTACATAGTGGCTTTAATTTTGTACACCTTATGTACTGTGCAGCATACCAAAATAGTTTAAACAGAGACCCTGCTAAGAGCAATAGGAGGATACATGGCACCTTGGTGATTTAGGACCACTAGTGTGCAGTGCTTAAAAAAGGAGCCTCTCCCATTAGAGGTTTTGTAATTCACAAATATCATTTTATGAACTATAAACACAATATTGTAAACCTTACCAAAGGTAACACTAGTTTTCTTCCAAATATATACAAAATATACAAAGGTGCCCTCTGAGAAAAGGACTAAAATGATCAAGCCTCTAAAAAAACATCCCAAAGCCTTCTTAAAGCAAAAAAAAATAAATAAATAAAAATAGTAATAATGATATAGCATTAGTTTCTGACAAGCTTAATTTGAGTGTTGGAGCCTATCCTGGTAGCAAGGGGCATACAGCAGGAAACAGCTATGGACTGGGCACCAGTCCATCACAGGGCCCACTCATGCCCATCAGCCTAAACTGCACAAATGTGGCACGTGGGAGGAAAGTCCAGACAAACATGGAGAGAATACGCAAGCGCCAAGTTTCAACTTAAGCCTGACTGTTAAAAAACGTGCCAGTGCTATGGAAAACATCTTGTCTGGTTCCTGTTCCAAAGAAGGCACATCCTAGTGCCCCTTCTGACTACAGGCCAGTGGCGCTCACAGCACACATCATGAAAGTCTTTGAGAGACTAGTCCTGGAAATACTTTGCCCCCATGTTAAGTCAGCACTGGACCTTCTCCAGTTTGCCTACCAGGCGAGGATTGGAGTCGAAGATGCAATCACCTACCTGCTGCACCGTGCCTACGGTCACCTAGACAAGCCAAGAGGAACTCTCAGGATTATGTTTTTTGATTTCTCATGTGCCTTTAACAAAATCCAGCCAGCCAGACTGGGGATTAAGCTATTGTAAATGCAGGTGGATGCTCCCTTAGTTTCATGGATAATGAGCTATCTGACAGGAAGGCCACAGTTTGTGCGGCTACAGGGCTCTGTGTCTGTGCTGTGTGGCACTGGTGCTTCACAAGGGACAGTTCTGTCCCCATTCCTCTTCACCCTGTACACTACAGATTTTAGTTAAAACAAAGAGGGCTGCCATCTGCAGAAATTCTGTGATGACTCTGCAATAGTTGGTAGTATCAGACATGGAGACTAGACGGAATACAGGAAGGTAGTTGATTTAAGAAGATTGCGATCTCCAGGCACTCTCCTGTCTATTAAGGGTATGGAGGTGGAGATCGTTGAGGAGTACAAGTATCTAGTGGTGCATATGAGCAATAAGCTAGACTGGTCCAGGAACTCGCTGGCCATATACAAGAAGGGTCAAAGTAGGCTGTATTTCCATTGCAAGCTCAGATCTTTCAGTGTCAGCAACACTATGTTGCGGATGTTCTATAACAGCGTGGTGGCCAGTGCCTTATTCTTCGCTGTGGCACGCTGGGGGAGCAGCATGAAAGTGGCAGACATCAGGACACTAAACAAACTAATTCAGAAGGCTGCCTCTGTGGTAGGAGAGAAATTGGGCAGCTTGGAAACTGTGGCAGATCAGAGAATGTTGTCTAGGCTTTGGTCTCTTATTGAAAATGCTAATCACTCACTTCATAGTGTTGTGGTTGGACAGAGGAGCGTTGTCAGCGGTAGACTGACTAGCATCAAGTGCTCCACTGAACGTCACAGGAAATGCTTCCTCCCCACGGCCATCAGACTCTAGAACTCCTTTTCTGGTCACTCATCCATACTTTAAGCTATTACCCTCCTATTACCCTTTATTGGATATCCAGGTACATTTTTTAAGTATAGTGGAACCTCGGGTCACAACTGTAATTCGTTCCAAAACTCTGGTCGTAAGCCGATTTAGTCGTGACCCGAAGTAATTTCCCCCATAGGATTGTATGTAAATACAATTAATCTGTTCCAGACCATACGAACTGTATGTAAATATATTTTTTTAGAGATTTTTAAGCACAAATATAGTTAATTATACCATAGAATGTACAGCATAATAGTAAACTAAATGTAAAAACATTGAATAACACTGAGAAAACAACACAGAAAACTAACACTGCAAGAGTTCATGCTATAGCGCTACGAACCGCTTGCTAAAAACACTTTTTTTTTAATGAGTTTTAAGCACAGGGGAAAAAAATAAAAATTTGAAAAATCCGTAATCTAATAAAACCACCAAGAAAAGTAACATTGCAACAATGCACGCTATGAGCCGATTGCTGTAAACAGAAGTGAAGTGGAGGTTAAAATCCAATAGAAAAAAGTCTTCATTAAATACAACGAGGTTAAAACAATGCTCGAATCCATCTCTTTAAAAACAAGCCTGGTGCATTCTTTAACGCGCATGTGTGTCTCTGTGTCTGTCTCTGTCTCGCTGCACAGGGAATGCACAGGGAGAGACTGAACACGTGTGGAAATCATCGCCGCGCACAAACCGAAAGGGAAACTGGCTTATTCGTTTACTGAGTGTGTGGTCGTGAACAGATGAAAAAAGTTTGGCAAAACTTTTTGGTCGTAACCCGATTTGTACGTGTTCTGAGACGTTTGTGAACCGAGGTTCCACTGAAATGTGAAATGTGCAACATACTATCTGTTCTTGTGCAATAAATTGTCTTCTTTTCACATGAGAATAACCTTATTTGTTCTCAGAATGTGCAATATTACCTTAAGGTGCAACACTCTACACTCTAGTTTGATACTTACATTTATTATACTTTATTTATATTTACTTGATTACTTTATACTTGCTCTTTGTGTAACATGTCCCTTGTCTGTTGTTAAGTTGTAACTTAAGTAATTTGCTCCAGGATTAATAAAGTTTTCTGATTATGATTCTGATAAGATCACACTCAGCCAGGGGATTAAAACCAAGGGTGCTGGATTTACGAAGCAGCAGTGGTAACCAAGCACAACTTAAAATAAATAACCATTAAGTAGCCTTTCAGGGTATGACATATAAATGTGTTTGATGTTGCGATCATTTCAAACCAAAATACTTATTTTAGCCGAGGGTATTCTTTTCTGCACGATTCTTACCAGGAATACTCTTTTAATTTCAGAATGAAATGCATCTTAAAACAATTAAGGGTTATAAATCGTCATATTAAGAATTTCTAGGTAAGGTAGTAATATTTACTGATCATGGCACCAGAGTGTGGTGTGTGTGTGTGTTTGAATGCTGAGTAGTACATACAAGAAAGAATTTCACTGTATTCTGTATATGTGATGATAATACAAACCTAGACAAATACCAACAAACATATATGGCCTCACTCTTGGTCTGTCAGCACATCTCAAACGAAAGCAGTGAAGACTATGTGTCTGTCAGGGACTGGCCTGTCAATCAGCGTGTTCCTGGCTTATTCTTAGCAATCTGCTACAAATTCACAATCAGCTAACTTTGGCCCACTTTTCATAATGAGGAAATTAATAAAAAGCTAGCAGCATTGAAATGCAGTCTCCTTGCTCAATAACGCAGCAGCACATCTATTTTAGCTCCTGAGGAGGGCAATGCGCACCAATCATTAGAGACCTGACGCCTCTGCAAGTGAAAATAGCACAGGCCTGTTTATAGTGACCTCTGAGGAAGGACATCTTTTATTTTAACTCAGAGCTTTCATTGCACATGATCACCTTTTGTGGTTTGTCGCAGGCCCTCGGCCAAGTCTCAACACAGTGGGTTAGTCAGGTTTTTGCCCTTTCCTTTGCATTTTTCAAAACAATGTTTATTCATCAGCCATAACTCCTCTTATTATTGGTTTCTCTGTGTGATAAACAGAAAGATCACACAAAGTAGGGGAAGATAAGCAAAACAAAAGACATGCTTTTTGTTATAATAAGCCTAAGGGTTATATGTAAGCTGGTTTTTGTTTTTTGTCAATTAATGTGACGTATTTGAAGACATTATGGTTTCTCGTGGTGCCACACTGTGGTGATTTGGTGCATGATGGGTGCACATGTATGTTAGAGTTTTACAGTACTACTACTACTACTATATTATACATCTCCTAATACTTATTTTTAACGTATCCACATATGACACACATGTTCTCTACAATAAATGAAAAACTGACCCCATTCTTGAGCTCCCTGCATTATCATCTCCCTCTTGCTCCAAGTTTCTGACCAGCACTCCATCTTTTTGAGAAAGCATTGTAGCGCTGCCACATAATTGATTTTCTAGTTTATCTCTGTCATCCTCAGTGTAATCCCTGTCGCTGGCTAAGTCCCTATAATAAGGTGGTACATTGGGGCAGACGGCTGTAAGGAGGACCTTTACAGGATGAGGGCTGTTGCTGTAACTTATCTCAATTGCCATGGAACGAGGACGCCAATGTACCATTGAAAAAGGCCATGAAAGGAGATTCAGCACAGAGAGAGGTCAGGGGCTTGTACTGACACACCCACCACATGACAAAACACCTCAGGATCCCAAATTACGATCCAAGAGTGGCCACGTAATTGGTGACAACTCAGAACCTCACTTGTTTGAATGGAGTGGAACAGTGTGAGATTTAATACAGTGGCTGGAGTGCCAATCCTGCCACCAACCATTGAAAATTGTAGAAATACTCAGAATGTTTACAATATGCAAATAACCTAAACAGTGAAACTCATTTGCACCAGTGAGCCTTAGACCTGTGTTATGAACCTCCGAGAGTTCAACTAGTTTACTGTTTTAGAAAGCTTCTCTGTTTAGGCTTCCTAAATAGAAAGAATAGTTTTGTTGTCAGATACTGTAGGTTTGCTTGAACAAAAATCTTTAATAAAATACAATAAAGGAATACAAATGAGAAGTCTGAATTAATTTCAGAACAGTCTAGAGCAGGGGTGTCGAACTCCAGGCCTGGAGGGCTGCAGTGGCTACAGGTTTTCATTCTAACCCTTTTCCTAATCAGTGACCAGTTTTCACTGCTAATTAACTTTAATGGCCCTGTTCTTAAGGATTCATTCCTCTGAATTGATCCCTTTCTTCATTAAATGGCAGCCAAACAGAAATGAGGCATGAAACGAGCCAACAGATGACCAGCTAAATTGGGGCTTTAGACTCCAACCAGTTTCACAATTAGAAGCAGATTCTTGCTGTTAATTAAACTCATTATTTAATTCCATGGCCTGTTGCTGCTCTCATTCTGCCACAGCAGACATTTCCAGAAGTAATGATTTTTCTGTTTTTTCTAAGAACACCGTCAAAATGTTTTGGTAGACCTGAGAGATCAACCTTCCTGAGACCTCCACCTTTCTTTATTTTCACATATTTTGTGATGGGCACAGGTGAGCTGGTCATAAGGATTCTTATTTTGTGTCTCGTTATTGTTTGGCTGCTAATTAAGAAAAAGGAAACAACTAAGGAGCCTGAGTCAAGGTAATTAAAATTAAGGCAAAAGCAGGTAATTAGTAGCATAAACTGGTCTCAAATTAAGAAGATGGTTAGAATGAAAACCTACAGCCACTGCGGCCCTCCAGGGCTGGAGCTCAACACCTGTGGTCTAGAGCCACAATTTGAAAGAAATGAAATTAATTTGGACACAATTTTGGCGAGGTGAAGTACATTAAAATGGACATACGGCACAGTTTCCAAAATCCTCATTGTTGTCTAAATTAATGTATTTCTGAAAAAACTTAATTACAAGCTTTAAATGTGTCAAAATATACAGTAAATAAGATGAAAATGGCATGACAACAATAGTAAAAGTGTTCCTCAGGGTCTTACTCATGGGTTAGGTTGAAAGTAATTTTCTTCAAGTACAGGATCGGTAGTACAATGGAAAACAAACTGGACCAAAATGGTGAGCCAGAGCTAATTCCTCAGAGGTGGCCTTGGACCAGTTAATCAATTTCTGTCTCCATCATCTCTGATGGTCTCCTGTTTATGGTAGCAACGGAAATAATGAATTCTTGGGTGCATTTTGGCTTCAAAGAAATTTCAGTATAGGGCTACTGTGGGCTCACTATCTTTCATAAGTTCAGAAGTGTGTTCATTGAGAAGATTTTTGGAAGAAAGACACCATCCCTCTTGATCTATTAACTGAACAATTTAATGAGAGTATCCTG
Organism: Polypterus senegalus; assembly: GCF_016835505.1. Lineage (NCBI taxonomy): Eukaryota > Metazoa > Chordata > Cladistia > Polypteriformes > Polypteridae > Polypterus > Polypterus senegalus. Next base: position 132,847,037 of record NC_053154.1, read on the forward strand.
TGGACACCTCTCATGGAAAGTGAACTCAGGCAGCTCCTTGCAAGAAAGTCACAGAACAGATTCTTAAGACAATGGTCAGAAATCAGAGAGAAAAACTGTTGTTGGGGATATGGAAGTCTGGTCTATTCATTCCAACTTGCCTGAAGGACAAGTGGGAGGAAAGCAGGTCAGGTGAGTGAATGATTCCTAACATACAGTAAAAGTATGCAGGAGATCCATCTATCCATTTTTTTTAAATCATTTGAAAGTTTTTTGGTCCTAGGTATCTATGACCTAACAAATGCAGCACCAAGCATAAGGGCCTAAACCAACCCTTGACATAAGCCCAAAGTGAACAGTTTCATAACAACATTACTTTAATAACCAGTTCTTTTAATGCTTCTACAGCCTTTTTTGTCTCACCATATCAAGATAGAGGGTACTTGCCACGTTTTTCAGTTGAACTTGTGAGTGACAGATGGGACTGGAGAGCGAGCGTGTAAAACTGTGTGTTCTTCTCTGGTACTCTGTGATCAACACACAGGCCTAGGGAGCTGCTATTACAGTTTAATTTTACAACTTGTCATTTACACTCCTTACCAAATGCACAATGTGTCACGGCTTTGAAGAAAATGGGAAAGCACAATTTTTATCTCCTCTGTGATGTCAAGCGCAGCCATTCATGTAGTCTGGTTTTAGGTCATGATAGTAGTAAATCTGGGCATGGTGCTGTCCTGTAAATGCCAACACCTTTCCCAATATTCAATCATCCAGTCAAACCACATTTATAGAACATATTTTACAATAAGTGATGTCACAAAGCAACTTTACTAATTTCCAGACCTTATTCACAATTAAGAAGGTCAAAGATCAATATCAGTAATTCCTTTGGCCTACAGATTGACAGACCAGACCGTAACAAGTTGGGTATTTCATCCCACAGACAGAAAATATGATTAATAACATCAGAGCTTTTAGAGTTACAAGAAGGTTGTCTGTTCAAATCTAATTACTGCAAGAAGGAATCCTGCTCTGCTGGGCGCCCTTGAGCAAGGCCCTTAAAGTTATGCGAAAAGACAATTTCCCCTCAGGGATTAATAAAGTATATAAAAAAAAATAAAAAAAAAGAATGGTGTCCTCTCTTTTACGATCACTGTTTGGTATGGCAACACCCTTTCTTGAATAAAAGAACACTGAAGAGAATGGTGAACCCGGCCCAGAGGATCACCATCATGGGTCTCACAAAGATGAAACAACTCTAGAAGGACTGCTGCAGTATTAGATGTTTGGCCATTACAGAAGACTGTCTCCATCCCAGCCATCTGTTCACCCTGTTGTCCTCAGGAAAGGGAAATGAGAGCATATGGACACTCGCCAGCAGATTCTTCAATGACAATTATTGATTAGCGGTGTGACTGTGCTCCTTGATCCACTCCTATACCATCTACTTCATTATAGATTATTTCGTTCTTTATTTCACATTTATACTCATTGTTTACATATCGTATATTTAAACAGTTTACATGTATATGTATGTTGTCTATACCTTGTGTTGTACGTGTACATTGCATATTGTCTGTAGTTTTTGGTTGATTGACTTAATGCACTATTTGCACTTTGTGTTTTAAATCTATTTCTTTTTGACGCACTTTATGTAAACAGGCAATCCATTGTACTAATATACATTTACTTATGATAATAAAATCAAGTTCAAGTTTAAGTTAGAGACACATCAAAAAATGCAAGGGAAACAGAAGTTTGAATTAGGAAAACCCAACTCACTATAAGCATGTGGACGAGATGGGCCTTAAAAGAGCTTTTCCACTGTGGCTGCAATAAGCGCTTACATTGGGGACTTAATTAAATTGCCCACTAGGAAAGTTTAAAGTTCCTATTTGTTTTTATTCATCCATCCATCCATCCTCTTCTGCTTATCCGAGATCGAGTCGCGGGGGCAGTAGCTTGAGCAGAGATACCCAGACTTCCCTCTCCCCGGCCACTTCTTCTAGCTCTTCCGGGGGAATGCCGAGGCGTTTCCAAGCCAGCCGGGAGACATAGTCCGTCCAGCGTGTCCTGGGTCTTTCCCAGGGCCTCCTCCTGGTTAGACGTGCCCAGAACACCTCGCCAGGGAGGCGTCCAGGAGACATTCTGATCAGATGCCTGAACCACCTCATCTGACTCCTCTCATTGCGGAGGAGCAGCGGCTCTACTCTGAGCCCCTCCCGGATGACTGAGCTTCTTTAAGGGAAAGCCCAGACACCCTGCGGAGGAAACTTATTTCAGCCACTTGTATTCGCGATCTCGTTCTTTCGGTCACTACCCATAGCTCATGACCATAGGTGAGGGTAGGAACGTAGATCGACTGGTAAATCGAGAGCTTTGCCTTACGGCTCAGCTCCTTTTTCACCACGACAGACTGAAGCAGAGCCCGTATCACTGCAGACACCACACCGATCCGTCTGTCGATCTCCCGCTCTTTTCTTCCCTCACTCGTGAACAAGACCCCGAGATATTTGAACTCCTCCACTTGGGGTAGGATCTCACTCCCAACCCTGAGAGGGCACTCCACCCATTTCTGGCTGAGGACCATGGTCTCGGATTTGGAGGTGCTGATCCTCATCCCAGCTGCTTCACACTCAGCTGCGAACCGATCCACAGAGAGATGAAGATCACAGCCTGATGAAGCAAACAGGACAACATCATCTGCAAAAAGCAGTGACCCAATCCTGATTTTATTTTTATTTGATTTTGTTTTTATTTGGTTGCTCATATTGTTTGAACCCTTTGATGTGCTTTGTTAAAGATGACTGAAAAGCAGACACCTAATGAACTTGGACGATCTTTAAGGTCGATGGTAAGCTTTGGCATGTTGGCATGTGAAGTGGCAGATACAGTTGTTTCAGCACAAGAGTTCATACGTGTTCACATATATAGCATAATCTTACTTGTGTGTAATATCTGTGTAAGTTTTTTATGCACACTCATAAAACCACATGAAATTGTGCCTGTTATGCACATGCTATGTATTGTTTATATTGTATTGCAATCTGCTGCTTACAAATCGAAAGCATCTTTGATCTTATTTTATTTTAAGGTGTTATATAAAATCAAAAATGCTTTGTCGGGTATATGTGATCATTTACTGTATAATCCCTCACATGTAATTATTTGCCTCTTTACAGCAGAATACTGGTGTAAGAAATAAAAGAGGCCACATAACCTCTGGAGATTTACGAGTAGCTTGACAGCAGAGACCGTTTTTAATGTTTTACTTGAATTACTAATTTACCTTTTACATTTTAGTTTCTGGGTCATTTTGTTTGACATCAAAACAGAGAGAAAGAGAGAAAAAGAAAGAAGAAGAAGAAGAAAAGAAGGGGCTGTGTGCTGTAATTAAAGTGCTTTGTACTGTGCTGAGCAGGTAGAAAATGAGGGAAGCGATTCCCACAGGCAAAATAAAAAACATATTTTTGCTGAAGTTGTGTCCACTTCTGTTTGGGGAGCTGGTGTGCCCCCAGTGGCCAAACTATATATTTAATGTGGTGATTTTTGACTGAGTACACCCCAATGTAGTCTCTCTTTAGCTGAGATCAGAGTTTCAGTTTGTTTAACAGAAATGATAAAACTGTTGAGTTGCATTTAATGTATTGTAAGACTTAAACAGTTTTGCATTCTAGAAAATTAGCAGTTGCCAGGAGAAGGAGTTCATTGAATCTCCAGTGAGTGCCGAGCTGGAGCTCTTAGTATTTGCGTGCAGCCTGCAAAGTGAGCAATGCAATGTAGTAAACAGACTGAAGGCCATGGATGTCAGTGGCTCTACTGAATTAACAGCAGACAGCTTGTGAACCAAAATGGTCAGTAAAGAAATTGGGCCTGTTAATTAACAGACGTGATTATAACAAAAATAAATTTATGCCTTAGATCATCTAACCGTAAACTCAATTTTTTTAACTAAAACTAAAAAATGCAAAACAAAAAAGAAAATAACTCACTCATTAAAAAGGCAGATATGCTGGCTGCATATTAAACCTGCTATATTTTCTGTGGCTCCTCATAATGGAGTCTCTTCAGATGAGAGAGTTTGCTCACTGCAGAGACACACTTCTGGCGCTTAGAAATGGCGATTTTTGATCTTGTCCATTGTGTAAATTGTAGAGCAGGGGTGTCAAACTTAAATCCTGGAGGACTGTTGTTGCTGCAGTTTTGGTTCCAACCTCTTTCTTAATAAGTGAGCAATTATGTCTGCTAATGGCACCTACTTCTTTTGCCTTAACTTTAACTAATTTGCTTTTTAGGATTTGAAAGGATTAATTTTTTATGTGTTAATTTATCAGCAGCCAAGCAATAAAATGTCAGTGGCATCTCTGCATTAAGGGCATGTGAAGCACCGCCCAAGCAAATGGAGCTGTGGTGCAAAAATTAAATAACTTGCAATTTCACCCTAATAATTTAACATCTTGCTAAAATGTTTAAGGGAATCTGAACCTTTTTTCAAACTCAAATTCAACTCCAATTTTCCTTGATAGGCTCAATGCAATTTCATCTCCACAAAGATATTTCTTTTTCAGGTATGTGAAATTGTCTTTGTCACCACTGCTCTTTCTCCAGGTTGCTTGAGCAGACCTTTCAACCCCATCATCTTGTAAGTGCCCTAAGTGATGGACTGGCACCTTGAGTGAGATGAAGATTCATAGTGGAAGGACACTATAAATGGAGGAATTACCCAGCCAGGATGATGCTTAATTATTATGCTAGTCAGGCTGGAAGATTAATGGAGGGACTAGGAGAGGTTGTCTGTCAACAGCAGTTCCTTCCCCAGTAAAATAGATGGCAATGCTCCTCTGGCAAGGCCCCAGTATGAATACCTGCAAGGATCCATTGGATTAGTAACCCTGAGAGACAACCCTGTCGAGGTGCCACCAGAGGGCACTGCAGGGAGAAGAACTCCCAAGTCTAACGTTTGATGTCATCCTGGTGAGTTGGAGTTGGGTGGAAGAGGACAACACTTGCCTGGAGGAGTGTGGAGGCAGGCAGTGTGGTGAAGTGGTTAAGGCTATGGACTTCAAACCGTGATGTTGTGGGTTCAAATCCCACTACTAATAGTGTGTGACCCCAAACAAGTCACGTGACCTGAAAAAGTTACAATTGGAAAACCAGCTGTGTCATAGATGATGTACTGTAAGTCACCTTGGATAAATGTGTCAGCCACATAAATAAATGTGGAAGAATATTGTTGATTTTTTTTTAAGAGATCAGTTTGAATGTTGAGGAAAGATATTATTGTATAATAAAATTCACTTTATTTATATCCTTGGCTGTGTGGATGCTTTTGTGTTAGGAGTCTGTGCTCTGGGGTGCACCCTATCTGTCACAGTGTTTTAAGTTACACCTTAAAACATTAAGCTTGAGCCTCTTTAAGCGCATGAGATTTACTAGAAGCCACCTCTTTTCTTGGGCACCCTCCAAAGCCACTGCCACTGGACCACCTTCTTCCATGTTTCTCCAATGATCTTTTCTTTGCTGTGTCCACTGCCTACACATTCATTCCACCAATTCCACCACTCACCACTCATCTAGGATAAGAGACAACACTGTTTGCACTCACTTACAGTGATGCCCAGTATCTACCAAATACCTTACAGTGGTCAAACCATGGGTCATTGAGCAGTCATACAGAGGATAAACCAGGAAGAGTGAGAGAGACACAGATGAGATGGCACAAAAATTGAGAGTTCTTTATTAAAAACGGGAAATAGCAAAATATCATTTCTTATGAAAAGTCAAAGTTCATTCAGTAAAAGTGAGAATAATACTAGTAAGTCCATCAAACCATCACAGTTCATATATGTGGGTTCAAATAATACAATAAAAAGAAGACATTTGCAAAAACAGACAAAAAACAGTAACTCCAGCCCCATTCCCTTCTCCCTTGTAAAGACTAGTTAAAGGGACCACCAAGAACTTTTAGAGTCCAAAAAAACATCAAAAAGTCCTGGTCATTTCCCTCTTCACCTTCTCTCAGGCTGCACCAGGGAACAAAGGACTTCTACCCAAGAAAATAATACCTTGAATAAAAACAAATATCTAGCTCACCATATTTATCCCCACTTCTCTGTACTCTAGGGGGATAGATAAGAGTGCCTCCCCTTCTCCTCCTCTCCTTGTTCAGGATATTCTGGAGTACTGCGGTACAACCTCTGATATCCATCTTCCCTGTCTTATACACACACAGGATCCAATCCACCAATCCCGACAATCACCTCATCTGCATACTCCAATTACTAAGTGTGCCTCTGCATAGTCTGTTCTATACACCATGACCCGGAAAGAAGCCTACAAAATTGTGCCTATGCTCACGTGCACGTGAACAACCACAGATGCTCTGACTCTTGATTACCCTTGAGAAAGTAATCACTTTCTCCTCTCTTTCTACTGGAGACTTTTCACACTCCAAAATGGCTTCACTAGCTTTTTTCCTCTTTGACTTGAACCTCGGTACCTCATGCCTGGATGCCTCTTTATGTCCTGAATATGCTGACAAATGTAGGCACACCACCAGCCCTCCAGCTGCACTGGCACAGATGTGCACATTGCTTGACTATTTGTGTTCTCATGGCGCAACTTTAAAACACTCAAGGTAAGCACCACCACGTCACTACTTAAACTAAACAAACTCTGTAAATATTTACACTCACTCATGTACTGCTCAATACCGTGTCTTACTGCATGTATCTTAAGTCTATGAGCCGATCAATGCCATGATCTTTCCTGAGATTGTTGCTGTCCATACACCCATGCCAAGGGATTCAAGTAGAGGAGTGAGCCTCATAAGTGCTGCTTTTTAAATAAGACATTATCTTTCTCTTTCTTGCTTTTTTAGATTCATGTTGCCAGAAAAGTGAAATGCAAAAAAAAAAATGTAAAAAATAAACAAATAAAAAATAGTTTCTACATGTTTTCTGAAATGTCACCCCTCAAACATATAATTTTCTGAGAGACACATTCGGAAGTGATGATTCTATTAAAAGCAAGTTTGAGCATTGCCCATTGTGTGCTGACCAATTCACAGACGTCCTGGGGTCAGATTTATACACACAATAAGAGGCTTGAAATGTGCGTACATAGATTTCAACTTGAAAAGGAAACAAGGTAGCAGAATGTGTATATTGTAGACGACAGGGGGTCTACCCTGGATGGATTTCCGGTGTTTGAGCAAGGAGGTGCTTCCAGGTCAGGCAGAAGTTTCCACAAAGTAGGGACAGTTCATCCCTGTAGCTCTCCTGGTGGCACCTATGGCATGCAGAATGGCTGTCACACAGGACTATGATTCCCAGAATGCCTTGCAGACATGTAAATGGGAGTAACAACATAGGAACATGTCAGGGCAGTATATAAGGCTAACTCTCCCAATCTTTCCATTATTCTGGCCTCCCCTAGTGGCAAGTGATCAATTTCCAAGCTGGTTGGGATGCCAGTGCCTTTTTGTCCTTTCACTCTAACATCCTTTCCTGGCAAGGGACCACCTTTCTTCCTGAATAGGATGCTGGACAATCCTGCATGGCACTTACAATATATTTATGACAACACTGACCCATCTGTACACAACATATCATAGAAACTTGGAAATGATGAAACCATCTATAAAGTAGGGAAATGCAGCCAAACCAGCCAAGTAATGACTCACATGTATAATAAATTGTATCATCGAGTCGGTATTAGAACGTGTGTTGACGCAAAAAATGTATTAAATCTCAAAAGTGATGAGTTTAGTTAATTGATTAATTCTGCATATTTGCATGGAAGAACTTTTTTGGGCTTTCATCAGTTTATATAGCCTACTTATTGTCACTTTTAGGAGAACTGACTGACAGGTCAGCAGTACTCAGCCAAACTTCATTTTATTATGCCTGCTTTGCTGGAAGCCATTAACCAGTGTGAGACTTGCCCGGACACCACCAGTCGGAGACTACATCTTTATAAAAGTCACACGTTTATTCATTCACAAATAAACACAGTCCCAAACACCACACAATGCACAAAGCAATAATCACCCCAATAATCTCTTCAATACTCAGTCCTTGGGCGCCAATCTCCTCCTGGGAGCTTCGTCCTGCTCCCTCTCCCGACTCTAGTTTCCCGACTGTTAGGAGGCGGGCCCTTTTATTCCCGCCTGGATGCATTCCAGGTGGCTGGGAACAAACTTCCGGCAGCACTTCCTGGTGTGGCGGAAGTGCTGCCCTTTGCCCTGGAAGCACTCCGGGCGTCCCTGGCAGGTTCCTCCACCATCTTGCCAAGTGTGGCGGAAGTAATGTTCTCCCGGGTCCCAGGAGGCTTAAAGCGTCCCCTGGCGGTGGCCACGGGTCCCAACGAGTAGGAAAGTCTCTCCTCCTTTCCCGTGGTCCTCTCCTGCTCCAGGGCGGTTGTGTCCTCCTGACCCGGAAGCTTTTAATGCCAGCTTCTGGTCCTTCTAGGCATCCCGGCCGGGTAAGAACCCCAGCCATCTGTGACACCAGCTTATAAGGCGGTACATCATTTTTGCATGGTGTGGTTGTACATACTTAAAACATAATATTTTTTTTTTCAAAAAGAAAGGCAATATTCAGAAATATCCCTTTTGTCTAACCTAATCAGAGCAACTTACTGCACTCATATTGCAATAAGGACACATAGCGAGAATGAAACTGCTGTTGTTTTTTGTAAGTGTTTTTTTTCCATTAATGCACAAGTCATCCATGATGCTAACATGAAACTGTCAGATGTTGTGGCTTGGTGTCCTGGGTCAACCTGTGATTAATTTATTTTGAGGTAAAGTAGCGTTCACGGATGTGATGGTACTGTACATGGTGGCTAGCTTGTTGGTAAGATAATTGGTTGAACTCTTAGTTTTTCTTATGGCCAGTATTCACTGTAAAAGCAATTACGTGATTGCATATGCCAAGTGATAATGGGTACCCATTCAGACACTGGTGCCTTCTGTCTTTCTGACCCCCCAGAATGCTGAGAAGAGGTGCTACAATGCTGTGCGTGCTCTTGGTCTACACAATTGCAGAGCACAGCATGGTGTGTCAGATGGGAGGCTGCCCTACCAGCTAATGAAGGTCTGCTGCATTGTGATTGCTAAGTATGAAGCCAGCATGTAGGTGCTGTTCATGTTTATGAGATTGTATCTGTTTGATGAATTCATTTTTTTATAAATTTTTCAGGTTCAGGAAAATTAAGTACTATGGGCTGGCATGTGGATTTGAAATGCACATGTGCCATTTTGATTCTCGGGCACTTGCATTATTTAAATTAAGTACTGAATGTGTGTGCATTTTTTAAGGTTCATAACTAACTTTTTTGTATTGTAATTTCATAATGCTAAAAAAAGTAACATGAAAATGAAGCAATCTACTCATCAACTCACTCTAGGTGCTGGCACTGATACTTTATGGAATAGGAGCATTTACTGTATATCACTTTGGTCAACTGTGGTTTATTTTTATTATAGTAAACAAATATTCAGAATATGGATTCTTTACAAGGAGGACTGAAGAGGAAGAAAAAGTCATAATTAATCAATTACATGTTATCTATTTTAATCAAGTAAAGTCCTCTTCTCCACATCAGTTTGCACGTCATGTAATCTCACCTCCTGCCTCTTTGCCATACTTCTTTAGCAAACGGAAAGTGGAAAATCCAAAAGCTACAATATTCTCTTAAGTAAAAATGTATTTCTGGTAAAAGTCAAAATAAAAGCAACACCTTCCCAGACAGCCCTCATTTAAATAATGATAAAGTAATCCAAGTCTACTAAACAAGTTTATATTTTTTAGCTAATTAGACCTAGTACTCGTAAAAACATATTAAGCATTTTCCATTTGGGTGGCATCACTGTTCAGCCTAGCCAAGCTAACATATTTGTTTCATTTTGCTCAGTAAGGCATTCATTTCTGACTCTCTCCATTTCACAGTAAAACAAATGTGGAACAAAAAGTCTTTTTTTAATAAAATTGTTTAGTATTTTCATAAACCACAAGGAAAAGTGAATATCTCACCAGTATATATTCAATTCCTTGCAAAGCATATTCTGCAGATTTTAGTGTGTGTTTTCACACATATCCCAGAGACACGTACTAAACGTTACTTAACAACTAAACAACAACAACAGCAATAATCTATTTCTTGTATATCCCAAAATCACATAAACCCCCAACACTGACTTTCTAAGAAGACAAAAAAAACTTAATAAAAAAAAAATAAACCTAGAATGGAAAAAAATGGGGTAAAAGGCAATTCAGAAAGAGATCCCCTTCCTGATAGGTTGGGCCTGCAATGGGAATCAAAAAATTAAGGAAATACAATACACAGAACATCATTGCCACCTCACAAATACAATACAATAACAGAAACTACTTTGTTCTTGGACAACGCCATGGCAACTCTCAAAACAATTTGTAAAAAAATATAATACCACTCACTAAATACAGAACTATCATATATAAGGATACAGATTTGTTCAAATATATTAAAAACAAAGTAGAAGTTAACTATCCATCCATCCATCCATTATTAAACCCACTATATCCTAACTTCAGGGTCACAGGGGTCTGCTCGAGCAAATCCCAGCCAACACAGGGCGCAAGGCAGGAAATAATACCCCGGGCAGGGTGCCCGCCCACCGTAGAGAAGCTAACTGTCATAAATGAAAAACAATAATATTTGTCCATCAGCTAACTGCAGAACCACAGTAGAAAAGGAGTCAGACAAGTCCTAGGGACCTCATCTTATAGGCTACCTCCACCCCACTGGCCATTCCAAAACTGAGTCAGTGCTGGACCAGCCAATCTGATGAAAGAATCAGAAATGACCAGGTAGGCAAATATCTTGGCAGTAGAGCAGTGGCACCAAGTGCCACATGTGAGTATCGAGAAGAGAAACAGAATAGGCGAGTGTTAGTAACAGGTTGTAAATATCATGTTACTTATGTTTTAGTACAATGACTAACAACAAAGATGCAGTATGTACAGTTTATCTGCAGCTCTAGTCAGGGTGTGTTAAACTGAAGTAGTGAGTCTTCAGCCGGGATTTAAAAGCCGAGGACATCTCTTATAGTAGCAGGCAGACCATTCCACAGTTTAGGGGCCCTGTAACTAAATGCTCAACCTCCCACTGTTATTTTATTGATCCTTGGAATCATAAGCAGACCGGCATCTTGAGATCTTAATATGTGCTCTGGTTAGTAAGTAATACTAAGTTAAGGGTTCACCGACAAAAGCGAGATAGACATATGAGCGCCGACAAAACTGTGATGGACAAATGCGCGCCGACAAAATCGCCGACAAAATCACAAGAGAGGCCAAGAGAGTGGGACGCATACGTGCGCATTATGTACACATTATGTGCTAGGATATAACTGTTATAAATGCTGATGGCATGCCGTGAACAAATAACTCAGTGAAGGGTTGGCATAACACGTCGTATACAAAGCGGAATTACCAGCAGTCAGGCAGCCAGCAAGTCTAAATACGCTCAACTATCAAGACGTCTTGCTGCAATTCTTCCTCATATGCAGGGCATGATCTTAAGGACTATCTGCATGCAGTGTCTCATAATATTGACTTCTAAAATAAACATTATTATATATGCTTTAAACTAGTAATTCATATTTAATGAAACTTTCGTGATTTTGTTGGCGTGATTTTGTCGGCGCGATTTTGACGCCGCGTTTTAATGGGAGCTATTTTGTCGCCGCTCATATGTCTATCGCGCAGATGTCGGGTCACTAAGTTAAGTAAGCTGGACCCTGGCCATTTAAGGCTTTATATGTCGAAAGGAGGACTTTGAAATCTGTCCTAAACTTAACCGGGAGCCAGTGGAAGGATTTAAGAACTGGAGTTATGTATTTGTACTTTCTTACAGCAGCATTTTGAATTAACTAAAAGCTGTAAAAAGAGTGTTTTGAACATGAATGCTACATTGCAGTAGTCAATTATACTAGAAATAAATGCATGAATTTTCCCACATTTTAAGATGGAAAAAGCATGCTTTGGATATCTCTGTAATGTGCACTTTCAGTGACATGCTAGTGTCAAAGATAACATGTAGATTGTGGGCTGATTTAACAATAATGATTTATTAATAAAATTAAATTAGAGTGTCGAAAACTGGAGCGCAGATGGAGAACAACAAAGCTACAAGTCTTTCAAATTGCATGGACAGAGAGTGTTAAAAAATATAAAAAAGCCCTCTTTAAAGCTCGCTCAGAATACTATTCTACATTAATAGATAGCAATAATAAAAATCCTTGGGTACTGTTTAGAACAGTGGCTAAATTAACAAATGGCAATTCAGATCAACAGTGCAAAATACCAACAGATATTAGCAGTACAGACTTTATGAACTTCTTCAATGAGAAAATTAAAAATATAAGATCCCAGATCTCAGCATCACAGTACAAACCAAATACTAGCTTAGCAGACCCTGCCGCACATTGCATTCAGCACTTTAGTAATTTTAATCCTGTAACTCACCAGGAAGTCTTAACTTTAATTACTAAAATGAAGCCCACTACTTGTTCCCTAGATCCAGTGCCAACAAAACTAGTAAAAGTGCAATGGATGTTCTTGCAGCCTATTCTAACCGTTATCAATAGTTCATTACTGCATGGCACCGTACCTGATGCACTAAAAGTGTCAGTCATTAAACCTTTACTTAAAAAGTCAGACCTAGACCCACACATACTAAATAATTATAGGCCTATTTCAAATTTACCATTTCTCTCTAAAATACTAGAAAAAGTAGTCACCAGTCAGCTTCAGTCACACCTTACGCATTACAATTTATTTGAGAAATTCCAGTCTGGCTTTCGCACTGGTCATAGTACAGAAACGGCACTAACACGGGTTGTAAATGACATTCTGATATCCTCTGATGAAGGAAACTCCACTGTAATTATGTTGTTGGACTTAAGTGCAGCATTTGACACCATTGACCATTCTATTTTACTGCACAGGCTAGAAAACGATGTTGGGCTTACAGGCCCCGTGCTCGCTTGGTTCAGTTCTTATTTATCAAATCGATTCCAATATGTACAGAAATGTGCTGACAGTACTCCATCATTATACACAGAAGTTCAATATGGTGTCCGCAGGGCTCAGTACTGGGACCTTTACTGTTTTCACTTTACATGCTTCCACTGGGATCTCTCATTAGGAAACATAATGTTAATTTTCACTCGTATGCAGATGACACCCAGTTATACCTTTCATTTAAATCAAATGAAGTTTCTCCGATGTTGTCTTTAATTAGTTGTGTTAGTGAATTAAAGGAATGGATGAATGAGAACTACTTGTCTTTAAATACAGATAAAACAGAGATGTTAATTGTTGGAGGGAATGACGCTGATCACAGCAATATTTTGTTGTCATTTAACTCAGTTGGAATCCCAATTAATTTTACTGAATCAGCCCGCAATCTAGGAGTTATCTTTGATTCTAGCATGTCATTTAAAGCACATATTACAAAGTTGTCCAAAACATGTTTCTTCCATCTTAAAAATGTTAGGAAATTAAGGCGCTTTCTAAATAAACAGGATTTGGAGAAATTAATTCATGCATTTATCTCTAGTAGGATTGACTACTGCAATGCGGTGTTCACTGGCTGTTCAAACTGTTCTTTATACAGCCTCCAGTTAATCCAAAATGTGGCTGCAAGAATTATTACAAGAACAAGAAAATATGAACACATAACTCCAGTTCTTAAATCCTTACACTGGCTCCCGGTTAAGTTTAGGGCAGATTTCAAAATCCTCCTTTTAACATATAAAGCATTAAATGGCCAAGGTCCGCTTACTTGTCTGAACTTATCATGACTTACAAACCTGAGCGCACATTAAGATCTCAAGATGCCGGTCTGCTTAGGATTCCAAGGATTAATAAAATAACAGTGGGAGGTCGAGCTTTTAGTTACAGGGCCCCTAAACTGTGGAATGGTCTTCCTGCTTCTATAAGAGATGCCCTTCAGTCTCAGCCTTTAAATCCCGGCTGAAGACTCACTACTTCAGTTTAGCATATCCTGACTAGAGCTGCTGATTAACTGTACATACTGCATCTCTGTTGTTAGTCATTAGCACTAAAACATAAGTAACATGATTGTTATAATTTGAATACTAACCCTCACCTATTCTGTTTCTGTTCTCGGTACTCAAATGTGGCAATTGGTGCCACGGCCCACCTGCCAAGTTGTTTGCCTGCCTATGGTAAAGTCATCCCTGATGGAGGATCACAGGAATCATGGGAAAGAGGGGTCCTTTCTTCGGAGCAATGTTTCAGCCGTGGAATGGCCAAATGGGGAGGCAGCTTGATGGATGAGGTCTCCAGGACTCTAAAAATATCCAAATCTTATTATGTGATATCATCTACTGTTAAATTCTGCTCAGTACTTCTAAAATTTTTATTATTATGCTGTATTAAGGATTTGTTCTGTGTATTGTATTGTGTTGTATTGACCCCCTTCTTTTGACACCCACTGCACGCCCAACCTACCTGGAAAGGGGTCTCTCTTTGAACTGCCTTTCCCGAAGGTTTCTTCCATTTTCCCTACAAGGTTTTTTGGGAGTTTTTCTTGTCTTCTCAGAGAATCAAGGCTGGGGGGCTGTCAAGAGGCAGGGCCTGTTAAAGCCCATTGCGGCACTTCCTGTGTGATTTTGGGCTATACAAAAATAAACTGTATTGTATTGTATTGTATAAATGTAATGGTGATTCCAACGGACATAATGACAAAATATTGCTGCGATCAGCATCATTCCCTCCAGTAGTTAACTATTGTGTTTTATCTGTGTTCAAAGATAAGTAGTTCTTATCCATCCACTCCTTGAACTCACTTCTAATTAAAGCCAACATCTGAGAAATTTCATTTGGTCTAAATGAAAAAGGTATAACTGGGTGCCATCTGTATACAAGTGAAATTAATGTTAGCAGGCCCAGTATATGGAAGAGGCCCCCTGCCTTGTTGCTGATGTTGACACTTCAACTCCCTGTAATACTAAAGCAGAATATCAGGGGAAGATGTCCAAATATGGGGACCTGGCTGGAACATGTTATATAAGATAAAGGTGGTGGCTTAGGCTGTGACTGTGTGTACTGGGGAATATGAATTTGGTTATGTCATAAGTGATCTAGAACACTTTGGACATTCTGAGGTTCAAATGGTGCCAGCATTGTTAAACCTTATATTACACATTAGGAGAGTCCTCTAGGGTGTTAGCTGAGCTGGAGCCAGCTGCCATTCTGTGATGTGTATAAATTAAGCAGTTTCATATGCTGATAATGATTAGTTTATTGACAAGTTACATTGTTGGCTATTATTTTAATCGCTTCTAATTTCAATAAATTCTGCATTTCCATAATGGAAAGCCTTCAGCAATAATCACAATAAATAAAAAGAAACTGCTCTTTGTGAAGGAGTTTATATTTGTGAGATTCCCCTTCAGTGTTGAGGCTTTTCTGAAATCTCCTTCCATCCAGGAAAGTGACAGCCTTCAGAAGATTATAAATGATAACAGCAGCATTTACTTCTATAGCACAATTTTATACACAGAATGTATCTCAAAGTACTTTGCAAGATGTAAAAAAAATAGTCACAAGAATAAAAACAAGTGAAATTACGCAAGAATAATAATGAATAATATTTAGCGCACAGTTACATCATGAAACTCTTTCGGTTAACTTCAAGCATCAATATAAGATGAAAGAGCAGATTAAGATGCAGTTCTAAAAGCTTCTTACTAGCAAAGCAAGGCGCAAGACATTACATTATCAATGCTTCTGATAACGCGTATCTTTTATGAATTAATTAGTATTCAATGCACCTGTTGAGGAGAGGTTTGTATAGATTTTGATCATCATCTATTGCTGACAGCCCACCACTAAGTGAACACAAGGCCAGCAGTGATTCTTCCTTGTGAGTCTTTGTGAAATGTTACGCCAGCAGTACACAGGATGACTAACAGGTGTTCATCTCCTATGTGAAGTGGGCCACGTATACCATGTGTCATCGTGATTTGACGCCTGACCTTGACACATTTGTAGCCATCAGTGGGACATAAAAGCAGCCAGAAAGCACCGAGCAGCGAGTCGCTCTGCATATCACAGGCTTCACTCATACCACCAAAATTAAAGGCTGTGTTCAGAAGCAAACATCCAGGGAGACCTGTTCTAACAGATTTTCTCACACATTTTAATTTGTCTACCACACTTTAGAAATTAAATAATTAATAGTCACAAAACAAACATAATATTTGTTGTAAGGAAAATCCATTTCAGCACTCAGCCTTACAGTGTTCACTGGTATGAGTGTCACTCTCATTTGTATTTTAGAATAATTTGAATAGAAGTAAACCATTCAGCCCAACAAGCTTGCCATTCCTATATACCAAATTTCTCCAAAATAAAGTCAAGATGATTTTGAATGACCCTTAAACTCCTATTTTTCCATCTACTACTTGGTAATATATCCATATGTCTATTATTCTTTATGTGAATAAAATCTTTCTAGTTTTCTTTTAAATTTTCCCTTAACAACTTTTCTTTTGTGATGTGGTGTTAATGATGAAGATTTTTTTAACACTAACAGCCTGGCCCTGCTGTAGTAATTACTTTCAAGAAGGTAAACACTTCAATCATGGCCCCTCTTAATGTCTGTTTGTTTAAACTGAAAACCTTCAACTCTTTCAGTCTCTCCTCAAAGCCCGTACCCCTGAGTCCTGCTCTAATTTGGTTTTTCTCTAGTGTTGCTCTATCATTTTCTTGTAATATGGATTTCAAATCTGTGTACTGCCATCCAGGTGTAGCCTCACTAGAGATTTAGACTTCCCTTGACTCTGCACATTGTGCTGTATCACCTAACATCCTATTAGATATCTTGATAGCTTCTGTTCTGACTGGGTGTAGATGGGGGAAAGTCCACCCTAACTACTGGATCCTTCTCATAAGGGATACCTCCCACTGTGTATTCACATCTAACATTTCTACTTCCTATTTCCTTTGCTTACATTAAATGTAATTTGCCCAAGCTTGTCATCTCTCCAGGTCCCACTGTAGTTATTAAGCTTATTCTATAGTATCAGCCATTTCACCTAGTTTGGCATCATCTCCAAATGTAACCAGTTTGTTATTCATATTCTTATATATGTATATTAAGAAGAGCAGCAGCCCTTGTACTGATCTGTGAGGGACACCACCATTGACAAAGGGGACGAAAAATTTTAGGGTAACATAGCTTTCATCTTAAAGAAATAGCATAAAGGGTTCATAAATGTCCAAAAAAAACTTTGCAGGCATATCAGGAAACCAGATAAAAGAAAAGATGAAAGATGACTAAGAGATGACAGTTGTTGTCCTGTAAAGCAACCAGAATGGATAGTTGTTATATGCACAGAAATTTCAAGAGTGGTGGCTCAACTCAAAGGTATAAGAAGAACCAGAATATAATAGACTTTTATTCTATATAAATATTTGGGTGTAAACCAACAAACCAACCAGAGTAAAATGTATGCATTGATTGACACTGTATGTAAATTCAGTAGTTTATAAAATGATCCTCTATTCTTTGTTTCTCTGACCATTCTGACCATTCTGATCATTCTGACCATGCTGTAACGGACTGCTTTTGAAGAATGCTCTCTCCAAGGCATTTTGCCGAGGAGGAATTAAAAGATACAATGAACGGCTTTTCTCCTGCCTGATTACTGAATTGTTCTATTAGAGGATGTTTCTTTCTTTAATAAGATGTTAAACTTCTACCACAACCACATTTAAATCCTTGTATCATAACACTTTGCTCCCTGTGTTTAAGGTAAATGTGAAACTGTCTACACAATTCCTTCTGGTTTATTTTGACCTCTAGCCCTTCATATTGGACCTTATCAATAGATTTCTGAAAATCAAAATACTACATAAGCACCGCTCTGATCATGTGCTTTTATTGTTTCCTTATTGAATTCCAGTGTTAATGAAGCACATTTTTCCCTGTCTGAACCCATGCTGACTATCTGCTAATACACATTTTCTTCCATGATGCTTGTAAGGCTTTCTGTCCTATAGTTGCTTGGATGAGCCTCAACACCTTCTTTATATAAATGTACAATATTTGCTACCTTCCGGTCTGTAGAAATTTCCCCTTCGTTCACTCATTTTTGAAAAATATGCCTCACAAGTTTATTTATATACTGGCCAGTCTCCCTACAGGAAAACTCCATCCAAAACTGCATATTTTACGTATATGCTACATACCCATGCACAAAACAATAAAAATGCATGTTTTTATGCTAAAATAAAGTGAAATATTTATTTCCTGAATTATCAGCACACATAATAACCAGGAAACTAAAGCCTAATGGGAATGTCTTTTTGAATTGAAAAGCCGCTTGTCCCCCTCATTTGTTGGTCAAGAGTTCTGTTTTCAATTCAGACTCTTAGCAAGGAGGCACGTGTTTTGCACATGTTGAGCAAGTGACTGGATAACTGACATGCGGATTATATAACATAAGTAATGTGAGTTTCTTTTTTCTTTTTCAATGGATGTTTTTTTACATTGTTTGCCATTCAACCCCATTGGTCACTATCGGCTTCTATTATATCAAAACTTTTTTTTTTCCTCTCAACAAACTACAAACTACATGAAATAAGTAAAATATAAAAAAAATATTATTTTTGGATGGAATATTCTTTTAGGCATTCTAGGATAAATGTTACCTGGTCCTGGCATTGTGTTTAATTTCAGATTTTTTCATCTAAGCAGCATCTCTTTCTCTACAATTTCCAAATCACTAAGTGTATGTTTAGTAGTTCTTGTGTTTGCTCTGAGGTTATTGGCTTCTTCACAAGTGTGAGCTTCAGAAAAAAATACAAATGTAGAGCCTTAGACAACACATCTTGAAGAGGAGCATAAGAACAAGAGGGAGACATTCAGGACATTAAGATGGTTTGTTTAGCTATTTCATCCAGGCATTTTTAAAAGGCAGTAATATCAGCGACATAGTTTGTTATATATGCCCAAGACCCTCTGAGTGATGACGTGCCTCCTAGATCCCATTACAAACAATATTTCATCTAGTATATAACTCACTAGGCAAAGAGGGAATTTTGCTCAATTAACTCAATTGATGACTTTGAACTAATCTTCTTATATAATACACTACTGTGGCTGTCCGTTTGTCTGTCCAGGAGTTTAAATCACCTGTAGCTCGCAAACTATTTATCTATTGACCTGAAATTTGGTACACATATACTACATGACATCTACAGTCTGCTTTCGTGGTGATGATTGACCTCCAAGGTTACTCCTCTTTTTATTTGTATTTTATTTTATTGTAGAATTAACTCTCGGCGGTGGCCAGTAGAGCGGTCGTGCGGCGCATGCGTATGGGTGCCATTCTCATTCCTACCACCTTCGCCGACACTTCTCCTACTTCTTCATATCTTTAATCATTCTTCAGGCAGACTGAAGACTTAAGTGCCAGCTTAAGTGCAAAATGAAGAAAAACGTACTAAGTAATTGCAACACAAACACTGACTTAATCAATTTTAATGTGAAAAGATGCCGACAAAAGAAGTGAAGAAGCAGGCTGCGAGGGTGAAGAAAAGAAGAGTTGCTCAGGAAGCATCAAGCACATCAACCTCTGAGGAATCGAATGTTAAACATACAGAGAAAGAAAGAGGATGAAAACTATGAATGCTCAAGTCAAGTGTATTCTGTAGTGTACTGTTACTGGTGTCAGAAGAACACATGTGGATTAAAGTACATGTTCAAGACAATTCCCAAATATTTAAATGATCTGTGCACTTTCAAGTTTATTAAATAACATTTAGTTTTTCAAAACAAAGTCATTATACACTAATACAAATCATTTCAAAATTGTTACGATCTTGATAGGAATTCCTAAGAGGATGGGAAGTGCTACTGGGCAATAGAACACAAAGTGGAATAACAAAAATGGAGTAAAGAAAACAGGTGAGAGTCTATTATTGTAAAAAAACAAATCAAAAAGAGACAAAAAAACACAAACCAAACTAATCTCGTAGTTGAAAGATTTTTACTAAAACAAAATCTAGCAACAAAAGCCACGATAAGCTGGCAATTTGGGTAAAATTTATGTTAGTTCCTCCTTGCCAGACTTTTTAATAACTCTGCATGCATCTGTCTCTTATTTAGTGTCACATGTAGATATTTTATTGAGCTATTAGATGTGTGATGTGGTTGTTCTGATAGTATGATGCCCCCTTTGTCAATTATGTTGGCAATTTTAATGATTGTAATCCTCAAGTTGTGTCAGAGACAATAATGATAATCAGTAGATTCTTCCAAGGCTCTTGTTTAATCTTTAGGAATCAAGAAACAAGAAAGGATCATTTCTAGGTAATACGGGAGAAGTTTCTGTGTGGTACTTCTACCTGGAGAGAAAAAAAAACACAGTCATGCACCCAATGGTGTATTTTGGAGCAACATAATGTAGAAAAATATATGGCAGATCACATTTTTTTAATAAATTCACAACACTTCTCCACAGTAGAGTGAACAAGAACCATAAAATATAACTGCTTTTACTGGCGTATAGCATATTAATTGTTTTTAGAACATGGGGTGAAGAAGGCTTTAAAAACAATATTCCATATTTCTTACACTAAAACAAACACTTCCATTGTGAAATCATATGTGAAACTAATTTTAGCATTAGTTTTGTGAAAACGTATATGAAGTGAAACTTGGCTGTTTTGCTTATCACTACCTTAAACCTTCTGCGAAGCACCTTTTAGCTTCTGCTTCCAGCAAAGACAGAGAAAGAGGTTCTTTTAGAAATCGGATCCCATCCACAATGAAATCTTATACAGGTGGAACATAATTGAATTATATGTCACATAACCTCCACATTATGTAACTGGCAATGGGCATAGCAACTATAAACAATATGACCACCAAAGCCATCACAAAATGGCGATGAACATCCAAAGAAACAAAACACAAAACTGCAACATCAGAATAATGATATGCAAAATAAAAAATATATGTTCAGAGAAGATGCAAAAATGGATACTAAAGGTCACATTTTCCATAATAAACACTAAAATATTACAATTCCAGACTGTTTATGCAATAAAGAGTGTGTTGTGGATGTGTAATTTAGAAATCATTTTTAACCTTTTACCATCCACATGTTATTCTCTGCTTTAGCCATACTGTCCATTTGCCAGATGTTTCTCTTGGTGCCTGATGATCACATTTGTATGAAAGTCAAGAGCTGATTTGCACATTTGTTTCCTTGCCCCTCACTCATGTGTAAGGCCCTGTTTTTCTGGTCTTCTCCTGGTTCTTAGGTTCATTATGATCTTGTGTGCTTTGTTTTCATAACTTTCATTTTTACCACTCCCTTCTTGTAGTCATTCTGTTCTGTTCTGTGAACTGACCTTCATCTTTATGACCCATTTATGTCTTTGTGCCATGGCCAGCAAATATGTATTCTTCTTTGAAACCATGCCTCACTTTACCCATTTGGCTAACAAATCCTAACAAAAACATCATATAAATAGGTCAACTGAGATATCATCTCCAGAAATGGCCAGTGCTTCTGCATTTGCCAGATTCTGCAGTCTTAAAATTAATAAATTCTTTAGAACTTTGAAACTATGCTGGCTAAATGCTTTCAGACGCTATACAGTTCAACTGTATTTGCAATTGGAGTGATATTGTTCTGAGGACAAAAATGCAAGTCAATGAAATACTTGTTCATAATAAAACAGTTTTGTTTAACCAGCTTGCCAACTCAATACTGGCAGTGTGGTATGCTCTTCATACTATGAAAAAGCAGCTCTTTGACAAGTACTGATGAGTGAAATGTCTTGTTATGAGCTAAAGAGTTCCCAAACATGTAAATAAAAAAAACTGCCAACTAGAGGGGGAAATACTATCAAACCCCAGCTAGTTAAAAAGAGGGCAATGCAGAATCTTTATAAATAAAAGATTTACTTTTTTAAGCAACTCTATTGAACAAATGTCCCAAAGAGCACAAAGCAAAAGGTACAGAAGGCAAAGAGAAGGATAGAATAATATAATAGAAAAATATAAAATTCAAGAATGGTCAAAAGACAGAGCACAGAGATCAAGAATCCAGTAAATCTCAAAAAGCACAGAATAATCAAAAGTGAACTGACTGATACCACAAGTGCATTCACAATTGACTGTGGATTTTGCTAAACCTTTATTGGGCTGAGGACAGTCCCATACCAAGATCCAGGCCTTTAATAACCTCTTGGGCACAGCCATCAGCAGTGTGTCTGTTTGCAGAGAGAGTGTCCATCTTATATATCGGAATGCCTGACACGTTATATTCCAAATTGTAACCTTAGGTCCTCAAATGAGTGTCTCCTTACAATTCCAAAAGCTAAACTTAAAAGAAGTGGTGATGCGGCCTTCTGCTGTTATGCACCTTATGGAGGATGGCCGGCTGTTTATCCCGGCCAATACCCCCAAACCGCCAGGTGGAGCCCTCCTTGCAGCATGGAGGTCCCCAGAAGACCAGCAGGGCATCACGGACAATGGAGTTTTTATGCACCGCCCTGCTGGATGCCATGGGGGCCACGAGAGGGAGCTGCAGGGAGGACCGAAGAGTTCTTTGTGCCCTATGACCTGGAAGTTCAAAATACAAAGAAGAAACTAAATGACCAATAATATTAACGTAAACAAAGGAATGTACACTGAACATGAGAGATATAAAAACAGCATTTGAACCCCAGTCAGGGAAGGAACCATGGCTGAAATACAATATATATGAGTTCCATTTTGCGTGCAGTATTGATAAATTAATAATTCAATTAACTGCAATTATGAAACATGAAATTCACCAAAGACAGTTTTTTTGGGGTTTTGAAGAATTTTTGGGGTGGGAAATGAGGCCCCCTAAAGACAAATTCACACTTTTGTGTTTACCAGCATTTTCTCTTCAACTTCTAGTTAATCTGCAACACAGCAGTAAAATCAATTATATTTTATGGTTCTTGTACATATCACTGTGGAAGAGTGCAGTACATTTTTTTAAATGTGACATGCTGCATATTTTCCACAAGAAGACAAAGTTAAATGTGCCACTGTGCATATTAGTGTATTTGCTGTGCAGGAAATGCACAACACTGGAACCTGCCCTTGTGTTTCCTAATAGCCATCCCATCCTGTTTCTTCATTCTTGTAGATGAGGCTGAGGATATCCAAGCTCCAAGTGTTGTGGAGATATTTCTTTACCTGTCGTATATTTAGGATTAAGATCATCACAATTGGTAAACCAGGCATCATACTACCAGAACAACCACAACACTTGTGTCTGGTGATTTTTTTTTTCAGTAGAGAACTTTATTTAAAGAATCGATGATGGATGGGCAGATGCGTGTGGAATTAATGAAGAAAAACACTTCCAGATAAAAACTGAACACCTTTCTTCCTGTGTCAATGACACCAAATTTTCTGGTCATGAAATGCTTAATTTTGCAACATTTTTGGCAAAGCACTGAAAATTCAATTCTCATCACTAAAGATCAGAAACAGGTTATTTAAGCCTTATAGTGCAATTGATTTTTTGGAATGCATTATTTTGTTTCAAGTTTAGCTTCGTTAATTTTTCTCCATTGTTTCTTCTTCTGTTGGTATTTTAAACCATTCTGATTTCACTTCTATTCTTATCGTTTCCCTGGTTAGATTTTCTAATACAAAGTAGTTCATATTTTTTTATTTTATTTTATAGTGATTTCCACAGGTGGGCAATTTTTTGGGTTCCAGTTGATAACAATGCAGTTCATTTCTAAGACGTCACCTCCACAGGTGATGATTCTGACTTCATCTTCTTTTCGTAAAATAAGATGGCAATGTGCAGAGAACCCAATGTTGTATATGATTTAAATTGAAATGCTCTTGATAGTTAGTTTAAGAATCTTTGGTAGTCATTTCTTCTTTGATTTTATTTTGGGCTTTGTTATTGTGTTCTGATATTTTGCTATTGTTTTAATCACGATTATGTGTAGCGCATTTCATCTCTTGACCCACATGTGTGCATTTTTGTATCTGCCAATTATCACCTTATTTGTATAGCAGATAATGCAGCAGCAGATAATGAAGAGATGTAACACAGCCAAAATTGAGACCCCATCTATTTACATGTTTTCTGAACCTGCATAATCCTGCCATAGAGTTGTGGTGGGCCTACCCTTTGAGAATGATATAACAGTCACACACAGATTTACTTATACACAGCAAATGCATGAGATAATGGTGAACAACAATCAATGAAACGGAGAATGTTGAAACTCCTCAGTGTCAGTGACCCAGTGCATGATCTGAATGAATCTTCTAACGCTGTGAATCATTGTACCATTTTATTGAGTGCTGTTTTTCTTTATTATAGCTTTATTTCCACTGCTCTTGATTGTGGCTGTTTTAACTTGACTATAAGACAATAAAATAATTCAAACCAATAAAACAAACTGATAAGAGGTGTATAGGATGCCTTGAATTCCTTTTTGGTTTTCCATGAGTTTCATTATGCCCCTCAGGTAGAATTTTATATAACATTAATACAACAGAACTATTTTAACAGTTACTTTTAATCTAGATTGCCCTTTAAATTTAATGTGTTATTTTTGATTGTTGTTTTTGAATAGCTACTGATTATTTGGTCGTATATTGAGGAAGTTAAAGCAAAGGGTCAATGGTCTGTTGGCTACTTTAAGGTAATGAAACCTGCTCCATATGTGTTTGCTTTCAAAGCAATGCCTTACTCCTGCTTCACTGCCATCTGGCAGCAGTGTTGTGTAAAGTACCCAACACCCATACACGAGTAAAAGGAGAGATAGCTTTCTGGAAAGTGATTGAAGTAAATATAGAATTTCTCCATTTTATTTATAACTACAAAAAGGTCTTACATACTTAAAACAATTCATTCTACCCTCTTTTAGCATGTGAGTTGTATTACAATCAATAAAGTCCGAGCCAAGTAACTGCACATTGAAGAAGTGACATTCAGTGCAGGCGGACATCTTAATGATTGTATCCTAATTCAGTGGAGTGGGCACTAATAAGAGAGGCATAGCGGCTTTCAGGAAGAGTTAATTTATTCCTGGAAACCGATTAGTAAAGTGAATTTTCATAAAGCAAACATTTAAATGGGAAGCTTTTTAAGCATTCCCTGACTCCAAAAATAACCTCCGTTATTGTACAAATAACACAGAACATCATGAAAACTGACAGAATTAGTTTAATAATAACATTGATCATCAAAACAAACCCTAATAAGGCATTGCCCCTCATTAAATAATGTTTAATAAAGCACTTTACCTAGACTTTATCATGTCTATTTCTACATTCAAAAAAGTTGCCTTTGGTTTTTCTTGGGCTTTTCAAGTTACTTCACAATCTGTTTTTATCTGGGATTCCCTGGATAATGTGAGAAAATGTGTGAGTAACGCATTATTTCTGTTAATATTGTTCTGTTCATTTGTCATTTAGTCAATAGCAGGCATGGAGCTGGACAGTTTGACATCTGTGGTAGAGGGACGGGCACTGAGCAGGCTCCTGTCAATAATGGAAAATCCACTTCATCCACTGAACAGGATCATCTCCAGACAGAGGAGCAGCTTCAGTGACAGACTGCTGGGGGTAAACGTTAAAATTATACAAAGTTATTGTCTGTTTTACCTGCATTTTATCACTCTTTAATTTAATATTGTTTTTTTATCAGTATGCTGCTGCTGGAGTATGTGAATTTCCCCTTGGGATTAATAAAGTATCTATCTATCTATCTATCTATCTATCTATCTATCTATCTATCTATCTATCTATCTATCTATCTATCTATCTATCTATCTATCTATCTATCTATCTATCTATCTATCTATGTTTAAAAATGTGTATGTACCTTTTCTTTAAATGTCTTTATGTCCATGGTTTTTGGGCTGTTCCCTAAGAAGTGGTGCTACCTGTCAATCATCATTGAGGGACTGCCCCCAGCCCTATAAAGGCTCATGGGACTTACAGTTCTTATGTGGGACATTGCGTGTGTGTTGGCGGTTTGCTGATTTTTCCCCTGTTTTGCTGTTCTTTGTATTTACTAGCTTTTTGACATTTTTTGCTCTGTTTAAGGATTTAGACTTGAATGTTTTGGGACTTGGTTACTGTGGATTGCCTTGTTTAGGCAGCTCATTTTTTGTCTCTTTCTGCTTTCTTGAGCTTTTCTTCTTTATTTACCTTTTTTGTTAATAATTCTTTCATTTTATAAATATTCCTGTGGACTTGTTTCTATCCCCAGTACGAGTTTTTATGGTTTCTCCCTCTGATGAGACATTTTTAAGAGATTTTTTTTTTAATCTCTATTACCTTTAAGTCTTATTTCCTGTTTGAGGCCTAGTTAGGCCTTAATCCTGCAATTTTCCTGGGTCTGGCTTGCCTTGGGTTAAGATCTGTTGTGTGGAATTTTTAGAGGCCTTACCCCTTTGCTATTTTGTGGAGTCAAAATCACAACAGCTAACAGCCTGGGCATTTATGCTACCCTGTTTGGCTGGCTGGCATGAGGACAGTGTTTGAACTCTGAATCAACTTTGAATCAACTGTGAAAACAACTGAGACTGGGATGCAGAAGCAATTCTATGGACCCTGGGGGATAAGGCAAAAAACTCCATGGAAAACCTCAAACTCCCCATGTTCAGAACCGTGACATGGTAAAATCTATTACCATTTTATGGGGAAAATTGAATAAACACAAATTCTTTAATTTTCTGAAAAACATATAAAACACCAACACAATAAATATAATATTTGTAAAGAAAATAGAAAAATAATAATAATAGAATACATTTTATTTAGAAAAAATCTAAGTAAATAAGTAAATAATTTTTTTTCTTTCTTTTATTCCAACTGTAATTTTAGTTTTTCACTCCCGATAAATTATCAGCTGTTCTCCTTCTGCTGCTGTTCAGAGTGTGTGAGATGCTTCTGTGCTTCTGTTCCAAAAGTTCACTTCTGTAGGTTAATTCCAACCCCATTTAGTTAAATATGAGCATGTTAACATTTCCTGTTCTCCTTTTTTTCCACTTGTTGCTTCCAGACATGTAAATCCTCTTCATGCTTTGCGAAAACAACACAGCTTACATGGCTAAGTAAATAACATCATAGACATTCTAGCAACAGATCTGGGGGTGGTGGTTATCGACTGTGTCATCGTGTCATTGTGTCATCGCAATGAGTATTTATGTAAACAGATGCTCCTAATTCAGGGCCCAAGGCAATTGCCTGCCTTGCCTGTCCTGTCACTACACCTCTGCTGAGGTTGCGTGTTGCCAACGTCTAACCCCGCCATGTTCTGCAGCAATTGTTAACTTGGGATAACTGTGTAGATAATCAGGTATGAACATCACTTAGAAATGGTTGCAGATTCAGCACTTGTGCATTAAGGGGGGGAAGCATCTATCTATCTATCTATCTATCTATCTATCTATCTATCTATCTATCTATCTATCTATCTATCTATCTATCTATCTATCTATCTATCTATCTATCTATCTATCTATCTATCTATCTATGCTAATTAACTGAGTAAAGCATTGTGCATATTTGCTTTTCCTGTTTGTTTTCTGGTTTAATATTACAGCACTAAAAGTGCCTAGCATAATTATATTTGAGAAAAAACAGCCATTTGTGCTTGAAAATGTAGCAAATAAAAGTGAACATATACATAATGCTATACAAAAGTAAAGCAGAATTATTCTCAAAACATACACAAGTCCAATAACAAAGTAATCCTACTCTGTTGCTATACAACATTGCCCTGTAGCAGCCACAATATGTGGTCGTCACTGAGACTGTTCTCTGGCATCCATCACACTAAACAAATAGCTATCGTTTAAGAGTGGGAGAAGATGCAAATGATCAGATACTGAAGACATTTAATCAAAAAAACAAAATGCACAGCTGAGCAGCAGAGTGGGAACAGAGTGGTTTCTTTCATTTTTATTTTTTCTTCTTTTAAAATGAACTTGTTCCCAGCATTTATAGTACCTATACCATAACAAAGTAGAAATTTCAGTTTATATGTGGGTGTTTCAGGACCCTTTTTATAAAATTCTGTACTATATGAAAGAAAAGTTTTCAATAATTTCAGCTGTTCCTGAGTACTGGCTTATAATGCATTTTTAACAATGGATATTTTCACTAATTGCTTTCTAACCATCCTCTTAACGAACTCTTTAAATGACACGAGGAACATGAATGTCACAATGTCGGCTCCAAAGCGTTATGACTCATATTGTTTCAAAGGGTACCAATAATTTTTTTTTCTATTTTTATATTATTAGATGAAGTGATGGCCACTTATTGACAAAAAAGAACTGATTTTCAAAAATGTACACTTGCTGAAATGCACTATACGGAGGATTTCTTATTTTGCTTGCCATTTAATTTTTTTAATGTTTGTTGTTTTCTTCCATTCTGATTGCCCTGCTCTTGCACCCACAGACTTCACTAGTTCTTGTTATATTCTTAGCTCTTTAGCACAAGTGTGTGAATTAAAGAGATGACCTACAGGTTTTAGGAAAGGCTGAATCATACAAAATACTCTGATTAGGTGCTGTAAACTGAAAAGAAAGTACTAAACTCTGACTAAAATGCACAGAATTGATAACATCTGAATATTTTAATGATATGGAGTTGGCAGAGTGGCATAGTGGGTAGTGCTACTGCTGCACAGTGATGGAGAGTGTGTACAAAACAAAGAGAAGTAAATAAAGGCTAGGAGAACAGGTAAGATTTGAAGTCAAAAGTTGGGAAAAAATGTCTTGACCAAAGAGACCCCATGATCTTCATCAGATTCAAAAAGCAAGAAGCAAAACCTGTAGTCAAAAATGATCGAAGAACGTCGAAAACAAAAACTAGCATAAGACTTGAACAAATAGCACACATTATTTTGGAACTTGTACACCAAGACTACCATTCTGGTCACTGTGACAACGTCAAGTGTTATGATTCTGGTATCACACGGCTTAGCCACTGACATTGCTGCCATAAACAAAATGGCTGCTGCCATAAAAATGAGTGATGCATGGGTGGAAAGCCAAACTAAAGTTGTGGCATGACGACATGAGCATCATAACAACAATAATAATACTTGAAATAACATAATATTTCCATCCAAAAGCGATCAGAAATGAGAATACTGTATTAACATCAGTACTCATTACTTAATCACTACAACTATCTCATGATGATGAAGTACTGAGTTTAAATCCTGGCATAGTCTTTGTGTGTGGTCTGGACGTTCATCTTGTGCTTCTTGTGGCATCTTTCATGCATAGCAGTCTAGTGATCTTGTAAAACAGAAAATAATCATAATGATAAACTAAATGTACATGATAAACTGCTTTTTTGAAAATAAGCCTCTATTATATAATAAAATTCTACTGTCTGTGTTTTGTGTGTGTGTGTGTGTGTCAGGTCCCTCTGAGAAATCTGATTGGCCGGTTTGGCTTTGGTGACACAATCTAAAGAGGAAGTGACTTGCAAGACAGGCTGAGGAGTAAAGGCGTAGGAGGCACTCTAAGAGTCATCGTTAAAGACAAAAAGTATTCACAAGAGTGCAAATGATGTTTTTCACAGTAGGTAATGGAAAGCCCATCTACTATTGGTGGCAGTCAAAAGGCAGACAGGAGACGAGTATGATGCCTTGAAATGACAGAGTTTGAGAAGCAGGGTTTACAGAAAGATGTTTGAGAATGGAAGCAATGGTAGACAACGAGGATACAAGGGAAAGGCATTCGAGGAAGGCTGAAGGTACATGTAGGGCAAGAGATATCAGATATTTTTATATTTATTCTATTATCTGTGTGGCTAGTTATGAATAAATCAATTCATCTTTTGTAGGTCCTTATTGAAAAAAGCTTTAAAGAATGATGAATAGAGTGGTTCACATCCCCAGAGTTTTGTCCAAAAAAGTCTTAATATGTGACTCCTGGACAACTGAGCAAATGGATGAACTCCACTGTTGTGTAGAGATCCTGTAAATTAATCATCATCCTCTAAAAGCTTTCCTTTGTCCTTCCATTTTCCAAACCTATTTGATAAAACAGACATAATGCAAAGACTAACATTGTAGGGGGCACTAGTCTATCACATTGAACCTTCATACTGTATCCTAATTTAATTCAAAAATCTTGTACATCTTTGGTAAGTGTGGTAAATCCAGAAAGATTCAAGTTAAAACCACATGGACAAGAGAGAATGTGTGAATTCCGAGAAACAGTCACTGGGCTGGGAACAGATCCTTGACTTCCAAAGCTGTGGAGCAGCACCACTAATTGTCCCACAACTGTGCTTCTCTGTTCAGTATCAACTGTCTTTATATTACAGTTTTTCTCAGTTGCTTTGGTGCATTTCTCACAACAGAATTGCAGTTCTCAAAACTGCTCGTTTAATTCCCACAATCTTTAGTCAGTTGTGCACATCATAACAGCGATTTCTGGGTGTTGTCATCATTTTGCAATTACTTTAGTTCACTCAGGCAGATGCTTATGTGCAATTCTCAGCTATATCATGCATCAGCGGTTGCTTATGTCATAATGATCAAAATGCATTGTGTAGCCCTCTTTTGCATAGTCCTACACTCCAGACAAACTTGTCATTTTTTCATTGTGTAAGTCATTGCAGTCAAAAGTGTTAAACAAGATATCATTGGTTCTCAAGTGTATTTTATAGGTTTCTACAAAACTTTTTTTGGTTTGTATTCACAATACTGATTATTACCTTAAATTGCTCTCAGGTGACACATTATTCGGGGCAGGTGTGAGATCTTAGATCAATCAAGCAACTAATCACTGAACAGTCCCCTCAGTTGCTTTGGTGCATTTCTCACAACAGAATTGCAGTTCTCAAAACTGCTTGTTCAATTCCCATAACCTTTAGTCATGCAGCCCAATATACAGGATCAGGAGCAATTGTAGAGAGCATTTAGAGTTTCAGTATGTATATATTGTTCTTGATGTTGTAATTTTTTTTCCTTCATTTCATACGTTATGCATAAAGTATTGAAATGCATTTTTTGCTAGACTCCAAGTGCAGTGCATGGTATGTCATCATATACCTGTGCAATCAATAAAATATTCTTCTTGAATCAATCTCCCGCAATTGGTGCTTTGTATTTTTATGTTTCCTGCCCTTGTCATTCAGATGTTCTGTGCATCAGAAAATGTTTAGATTGTGCCAGTTTTATATTGATAACATGATTTTACATTTTGGCTGTCATGTCTGTGAACGATGATTCAAGGACTTGGCATTTTGATGGCACTGACATATTCAGCAATGTACATACTTGCTTTTGAGGCATGGATTAAGGATTTTGAAGAGGTTACCTGCTTTTGCTGGTCATCCATGATGTTT
Source organism: Polypterus senegalus (assembly GCF_016835505.1). NCBI lineage: Eukaryota > Metazoa > Chordata > Cladistia > Polypteriformes > Polypteridae > Polypterus > Polypterus senegalus. The sequence goes on from NC_053154.1 coordinate 132,878,453, forward strand.
TGCCATTTGCACTAAGTGTTTTGAGAAATGCACTCGCTGTTATGCAAATGTTAAGTCTGTTGTGAGAAATGCACCAAAGCAACTGAGAAAAACTGTAAGAACTAAAGATGACAAGTATTTCATTGCATAGACATTGTAAAGTGAGGAATGCTGAGGCTTCAGAATCATTGAGTGCCAACTTGACCAAACCCATATAATAACAAAATAGAAGTTTAAAAAACAAAAGAACTGTCACCAAAGTACACACAAGGCTTTCTAAATTATCAAAGATTAATGTGCTCCAAAGTTGGCTAAATGGAGTTGAACATGAACTCTCTGCCTCTGTGATCCTTGGCAGGTCAAAAGGTGACCTCCATAGTTAGGTACTTTGCTTTTATTTGTCAAGTCCCAAAAGGGGCGGGACTTGTGGTGCCAGGCAGAGGGAGGGGATAGGCACTGTTTCCTGGCAACAGGTTACCGCTCTTCAAGAAACCAGAGCAGAGGTACAGTTAGTGACAGTGCCCCCTCCTGCTTGGCACTGGGATTGTTCAGCCTCCAGAAGATTCCAAAGCAGGCATGCATTACAATGTAAAAATACTTTCAAAAATTACCCTCTTGGGAGATTAACATCCAAACCTCAACTAGTTATAAAAGGGGTGTAAAAGAGTCTTTATAAAATAACAGATTTATTTACAGAAAAGGCTTTTTATTACAAAAAGCTCCTAAGAGCAAAAAAAGGAATTGCTTGAAAAGGCTTTGCAATCCATAGCAAACACAGTCCCAATACAAAATCCAAAGGCAAAGTGATAACAGAGCAAAGGTTCAAAAACGCAGGAAATCACAAAGAGTAATAAGGCACTGCAAAACACAAATAACCACTCGAAATGAACCGCCAGGAACTATGATAGGCCCTTCAATATATAGGGTGGAAAGCAGTTGCTGGTGGTGTTTGGCAGGTGGCCCCACAAGTTTAAATCCCAACCAGGAGAGAAATGCTGGTTCAAGTCAAGTCAAGTCATGTTGGGGAGCATGCACTGGTACAGTGCGTTGCCGCACCCACTACATGGCGAAACAACTCGGGATCTTGCAACCCCCAAGACAGACACACGGTCCAGTCCCACCTCCAGTAATGACCCTTTATCTGCCGCAGCCAGGTGTTACGTGGATGAATCCTTGGCCTGGTCCAGCCACTCGGGTCCCCAACAACGAGGATCTTACGAGCCGGATCACCCTCAGGGAAACGCGCCACATGGCCGTAGTGCCGTAACTGACGCTCTCTCTCAATGCAGGTAATGTGCCTCATTCGGGACTCCATGAGCAACCACTTATTCGACGCAAAGTCAAACCAACGGAACCCAAGGATTTTCCGGAGAGACACAGTACCAAAGGAGTCCAGTCTTTGTCTCAGGTCACTGGATAGCGTCCATGTCTCGCAACCATATAGCAAGACAGGAAGCACCAGTGTACCAGTGTACAGGCCAGCCATGATATTCAGCAACCTCGAGGGGATCCCGCAAACCCTCAGGATGTTCCACAGGGCAGCTCGATCAGCTGAGTCGAACACTTTGTGAAAATCGACAAAGGCTGCAAAGAAATGCTGGCTGAGGCATGACAAACCTATTGGAGGCAGATAGTATTTGACACAAAATCTCAGATCCAGTAACCTAATTCAGAAGCAATCAACATAACTTTCAAGTCAATTACTATTTTGAAAGAGAAAAGGCAAAAACTACAAAAGTCTGGTCAGAGTCCATAGTTTAGAGAAAACAGATATACTGAGTTTAGAAAGTCTGGTCCGGTAGTAGTCAGAAGTAGTAGTTAATAGTTGAAACTCATGGGAATTTCCTTCATGGCAAAATAAGCTGAGACCTCCAAAAGAAGCTATGAGGTAAGCCGAAATCTACCTGGTCTGCTCAGCATGTGGCAACCTTGACTACAGCCAGACCCCTAATGTTACCTTCTGCTTCAGCTGGATAAGATCCAAAAATGAGGAGATGGCAAAAAAGTATAAATATCACAAAAATACAGTATATACCAAAAGCTCCACAAGAGGAATGATGACCATAAGCCATCAGCTTGTAAGAAAGAGTAAACAAAGAGTTTTTTGCAAGTCAAGTCATTTCATGTCATTTTCTAACCTGCTTAGTCTTGAACACGGTTGTGGGGGTCTGCTGGAGCCTATCCCAGCTATCACTGGACAAAAGGCAGGAGCAAACCCTGGACAGGGCAAACACACACACACGGGCCAGTTTAGTATCGACAGCCTACTATTTCTACATGTCTTTGAATTGTGGGAAGAAATCAGAGCACCTTGAGGAAACCCACATAGACATGGGGAGAACATGCAAACTCCAATCAGGGAGAACCCAGAATGTGAACCCTGGTCGCTTTATTGCGAGGCAGCAGGGCTACCACTGCACCACCGTGTAAGTCAAGTATTTTGTTACAGAAATGTCAAAAATACAAGAAAGATTCAAAAGAACAACAAAAGAGGCATAATGGGCTTATGTTAAAGGCAATTTGAAGCAAACCACTGAACCAGAAGCCTTAAACATAGCAGGAAATCAAGAAAGCCCCAAAACACATCACAGAAAATTCAATATACATTGAAACATTGTTATAAATGAATGATTCCCACCTACAAGACCTTGCCAGCTGACTTATATAGCCAGAGGGTGGGCTCGGGAGTGGTGAAGTCAAGGTGGCCCTGCCTGTTGGGTCTCCAACCACAAAGAACATGGAGCATGAATAAATTTAAAGAGACAGTGCACTGTTACAAAATTATATATGAAATCAACATAAATAACTTCAAGACACAAGAAATAATCATTCAAAATTAACAAGAACAGCAACAAAGCATAAAATACATATAACCTGACCTCAACCTCAACATGACAGTTGTTTCATGCTGCAATGCCAATCCTGGATCAGCAGTCTAACAAGTCTTTCATTATATTTGCCAGACGCTTTTAAGAAGGATGACTTACAAGATCAGAATACTTGACAATTTTTCACATGCACACCACTTGCTTCAACACTTGTATTGTACTGGCAAACCATTTGGATAAGGGTGCAGGGTTTTTTGCTCTACACCTTAAGTGGTCTGCCTTTGTTGATTGCACTGACGTTTTCTATTACAGGGTTTCCTATTCCAGTAGTGGTGGGAGCAAAGCAGGAGCCAAACGTGGAGCTGCTAGTCTGCCATTGACGACACTCAGCTTTGCTGGGCCCACAATTAGCCATCTTGCAAGTGTTTGAGATTTGCTAGAAAAGTGGAGTTTCTTGTTTTTTAGTAAAATACAAATTTTTTTTTTTTTTACACCGAGATTAAACTCCCCCTTACCATCTGCATTTTTTAATATATGTTTATTCTTTTGACGTCTAGTTAGTGAAGCCCACCTCACGAATGGCACCTTTCCTATCATAAATGTTGTAACATAAAAGCTACCGTCTTGGCACAGACCTCAGTTTACATAAGCCCTCTGCCTGTTTGTGCTGCTTATCTCTTAATGTGCTTTAAAAATACGCACTGATCACTAGTTAAGAATAAAACTGTTGGTCTCTTTGCTGTATGTACAGAATAGTATGCTAGAGTTCAAACAGGAAAACCACAGCGAGCACTTTGTGAGGCTAAACACATCCCCCTTGCACCTCATGTCTAATCAACAGCATGCAGGCTAACAGCACACCACACTCCCTGGTAATGATGGGATTGAAAGCCACCACGATGCAATGTGTGGGGACGTGATCAGCACTATGCAAGGAAGTATTTGGGTTACTGTGTGCAGTCTGATTGGTGGGGCTTGAGGTTTGAGAGTTTACAAGCTGCTCATTAGACAGAAAGAGGCCTCTTTGCTTTTGACACAGATTATTTCCAGGTCGCTAACCTTCAGTCGATGGAGCAGGAGTTGAGTGAGACTGCCACATGTTGTCAGGATATCAGAAGTGCCGGTTAGGATCTGCATCAGCAGCTTGGTACTATGGAGCACAACAGAGAGGGCTGTGAAAACAGAAACAAGAGGCTGTCTTAAAGATTAGTAAATATTCAGAAATAAAGTCACTTGATGAAGAGACTAATATTAAAATGGACAGCAAAACATGTACAGCCATTTATCAAAAAATCAATTGGCTTTTCTAAAAGAAGCAGACAAACAATAAACAAATAAAAACAGAGAATGGTGCACATCATCCATATGACTGCAATTTACTAATCTGTTAGCACAAGGCCTACTTGACCCTCCTGGATTGTTACGGATTTGGTAAGGATTACTGCTTATCCGTCTTAGCAGCTGCAACTCTACCCCAAATCCTTTGGATGAATGTCATATAAAACCGCTTTTATTTTTGATTTCTTTTGAGGGCCATATTACAGTCAAAAGAGAGGCAGTGCAGTGTTCATGACATACACCACACCTTGAATGAGCAGGGAGTGGCTATCAAATGGCATACCGAATATGGCAGAATTGACCATGTAATTTTATTTAAATGTATAGTTTTAATTTGGAATAAGAGTTCTTGGGTTTTTAATACAAAAAGTGAACTAATATCCACTTAATCTTTCTCATTTTTCAAACAAAAATTGATACCTTGCAAACACATCCTTTATTGACAGTAGTAGGTCAATAATCTAAAGGACTCTCACATTTACATCACTCATTTATTGGCCTTATTTGGTTGGTAATGAAATATTGTTTTTATTACTGTGTTTTTAAAGGGGAGAATGATGGACGAGTGGTTGATAATAACATTCTAGGTTTTAATCACGTAAAGAATGACAGGCCCAAAATATTCCACCAGTGTAACTCTGGTATCATTCTAGTTTGGATTAATGCAAGGCTGCCTGGAAAATATAGCTCGAGCAAGCAGCCCTGTCAGAGACCTCCATGGCCTCTGGAGGGAGTTCGGGGTGAGGGTGGGGTTTCATGGTCCCTCATCTGTCTGACCCAGAAGATACACATTTGAAGTATTCTTGGTTCAGCTTTAAAAGCAGCCTTCCTACTTTCGCTTGGTTAGTCCAAGTTGGGAATTGACTTGAGACAGTGCTCATCTGGAGTGGAAGAGAAGGGGGAAGAATAGTGTTGTACATAAGGAAAAGCAATTGATTGTGAAGTAATGGGAATAATAAAGAAATATTTTTATATGAAGCCTGTTCTAAACAATTGTGTACTGGGTTTAGGGTATGGAAGGTCCCCTATCTGTCACTGTATATTGTGAGGGACAGCCAGGATGCCCTCAGCCTGGAAGGACATGGGGAGACAGCTTTGTTTCCCCCAGTATGCTAGATGGCACCCAACCCAGGCTGGAATCCCCACATGGGTGCCCATGAGGCATGTCAAGTATTGCAGTCTTGGGGGACAACCCTGTTGGGTCACATAGGATTTGCCAGGGGGAGTTGTGGGATTTGGGAGTCCCTACTCTGTAAGGCTCCAACCTCACCTAGAAGTGATTCAGAACTGCAGCTTCATATCGCTAGATGTACACTGGATATTTGGATAAAAGGTGCTGCCTGCCACACTTGAATCGAGCCAGAGTCGGGACGAATGAGGATGAAGCTTGTGGAGTGGAGCGGAGGAGACACTTACCAGGAGAGAAAGATAGAAGAAGACAGAATCACAGAGTGCTGTGTAGTGCTGTGTGCTATTACTGTGCTCGTACTTGTGAATGTGGCATGGAAAACACAGAGAAGAGTTTCCCACAATAAACACTCTTTCATTTCTTTTATACTTGTGTCTGAACATTTGGGTCAGGTGTTTGGGCAGTTGGAGCATCCCCAGCTACCCACAATATATACAGGTGGAATCCCCTTGTAACGAAATTCATTGGACCATAAAAATATATTAGTATAATGGAAATTATAATGAATATGGGGAAAATATGCATACTATTGTGATGGGGTCGCCACTGATTCATCATCTCTAATGAAGGTGGCACAAGGACCACTCCATAACTGCTCTGTTGCCTTTGGTAAACAGTGTACCAAGGGAAAATAATTGGTTGTCCTCTGCAGGATCAGGTTTACCGTGTAACGTGCTTCTCACACAATGTTTAGAACATTTAACATTGGGCTTTGACCTGCTCTTTCCTGTAGTCTCTTGGTCTGCCACAGTGGTGATTCTGACCCGCTGGTGTTCTTCTAATCAAAGATGGGAGCTAAAGCAGGACAATTGCCCCCATGTCACGGCTCCTGTCTCATGTGCTTGTGTACTGAAGTAACAGCTCGTGTTTTAAATGAAGTCTTGGGACTGTACCTGCCTTCTCTATACAGTAACAAAATACTTGTATTTTCCTTGGAAAACCTGGACTCACCTTCCCATCTCTCATGCAACCCTGAAACCCAAGCTTGACAATACAAATAAAAAAACAGTGCTTCTTAAACTGCAAAATATATTTTATTTGAAAATGAGATGATAATGGATGGATGGATGAGATGTTAGATGTAACTTTTTTTAATAGAAATACAGGTATTAATACAGAATGAAAATGAGACATTAGATGGAACTTTTTTTTATAGAAATACAGGTACCGATCCACGCATGACACAACTAACCACGTGGACGTTCAGTGGAACACTGACTCAGAATTCAATAATGTGCATGATGTCTCTTCTGCACTCTCACCGTGACTGCCCGAGACTGCCAATTTTGCAAACCGACTATCACTTTCTTTTGGTCTAACAAGAAAGAGACAACCTGTTGCACCACCTGGTGAAAAGTGTTGGCACAGCATTATATACAGTATTTATTGCATTGCATTATCTTTGGTGGTCATTTTTGGTCAAAGAATCATTCATTTGTTATGCTGGAATTTACATTTCGTGAAAACAAAATCTGTTGAACATGATGTTGTATGAACATTTGTCTAGGCCAAAAAAAAAGTATTTGTTGTTTTGAAAATTTTGTTACTTCGGTATTCTCTATTACAGGATTTGACCTGTATGGATAGATAGATAGATAGATAGATAGATAGATAGATAGATAGATAGATAGATAGATAGATAGATAGATAGATAGATAGATAGATAGATAGATAGAAGACTTTACTTGTACACAAGGGGAAATTAAAACTTTCAGAATGCTGCAGCAACTTGTACTTAATTCACACTAGTTTAAGATGAAAATCATCAAGAGTGACTAAACTCTTTCCTCCCACAACATTTTAAAATCATGTTTCTGTACAAGAGAATGTGCTTGTTATATACAACCACTTTGTGTCCTACAACCTATAGGTTTCTTTATACAAAGTTTATGCCTCATATTAAACAGCATCTTAAATAAGTACATTTTCGACTGGTAGATGTGAGCAAATCATTGAAAACATATACAGAATCTTATCCCTGCTATGTACATTAAGCTAATCTGTTTTACTCTATAGGCATATCCTGCTGTGTTTTACTAGCTAGAGAGAAAAATTCAGTACTTTTTAAAAATTACTTGAAAAAGACAGCAGACCACAATCTGGACAAAAACAGATGGCACTGGAGGTGTGTTGATTACCAAAACTGCTGGGAGCCAGCAACTTAAAGAGTTTGTTTCTCCTACAGCACTCAAGTGAGCCACACCAGCAGTCCAAGCCCTGAAGTCACGCTTGGCTTTATTCATTTTGTCTAGCTGGCTGAGTGAAAACCACATGAAGAGCCTTTCAGTCTGCTGCCACTTATTCGTCACAACATGGTTTTGTCCCATTTTGCATTTCTAATCCCTCACCTCTCCTCATTGCAAAGTAAAATACTTCATAGTTGCCAGTCATAATGAGGGGCTGACGACAATGACAGGCATTATGATTAGGTTGTTTTTTTCGAACAGATTGCTAAAATTGAATTTAAAATTAATGATGGTGGCTTCGATAAAATGCACTGTCATCTTCTTCTTCTTCTTTTGGCTGATCCCATAAGGGGTTGCCACAGTGGATCATCTTCTTCCATATCTTTCTGTCCTCTGTATCTTGTTCTGTTACACCCATCACCTGCATGTCCTCTCTCACCACATCCATAAACTTTCTCTTTTAAAAATTACTTTTTCCACTTTGATTCAGTCTATGGTCTATTCATCTATCCATTCACCCATCCTTTTATTATATAATTCATCTTTCTAGTTCAGAATCATTGGAAGCTGGAGCTTACTCTGACAGCAGTGTTAATCTGTCACAGGGTGTACACATGTAGACACTCGCTGTAATATCAGTAACACTTAGAGGCTCTAATGAACTTAGTCTTTGTAAAATTAAGGAGCCCTTCTTGAAGTAGTGAGTAATGGACAGACTTTTCAGGTAGATGCACTTGGAGAGGCTGGTACATAAGCTTGTTTTGTTTTGACACACATTAGGAAGCCATTAGTATCATGTATTTTAGTGAGTTGGCTCACAGTGAGTAACAAACAGGAGCTTTGAGCATGGCAATGCTATCCCAGTTAACATAGAGGCTGTTTATTTGTATCCATCTGTCACTTACTACATCTTGATTTTTTGAACAAGCTTCATTAAATGTAGAGTCCCTCACAAGGCAATTTTCTAGAAAATACTTATGTAAAAATTTCCATGTTCCTGAACCTGTGGTAAGCTGATGTCCTGCCCAGGGTTGGTGCCTACTTTGTGCACGATAAGGTTTTAATAGATTGAGAATATGCATTCATAGATAGTTATATGTGCAAATGTAATCTTCCAATTTGCAATACTCAAATGTGTGATGACTTTATTATCTTAAAATCAGAAAGTTCATAACTTAGTTAGTGTTCCTTGTTAAATTAGGTTTGCTCAATGCATATGTTTTTGAGTCCTTTATTTTGTTTGTGTGGCAGTTTGGAAAGAATGGTGGTAAAGTAGTTTGCACTGCTGCGTTACAGCCCCAAGAACTTAGGCTTAGCTTTTGGCCTTGTCAGGACCCCGATTTTCACCCACATTGGTAAGGGGAGGTCAGACAAAACTCCATCCTTCCTCCTATTTTCTTTAAAATGGAATCCAACCTTCCACAAAAACTGCATCTGCATTCCCATGTTCAACAAAGCACCATCTTGTCTCCTGCCCCCTGCCTTCTTGATGCTCTCTTCTACTTCAGACCCCAAAATGAGAAAAATGCAGTCTGAGTGCTTTGGAAGGAGCGCATTATTTCTCAGTCATTTTTACGTGGATGGGAATATGGTTTAGATATAAAGCTAAATTTAAATGTCAAGGAGATAAACATAACCATTTTACACTTTCAATGATTTACTGTATGTGCAAAAAAAAAAGATTGTAAAAATGCACATTACAAATAATGTTGTATAAGCATAATGTGTATTGAACCTACAGTGTGGAGAAGTTTCGAAGAAAATTTAAGATGAAGAATGCATCACGATTGGCTATCTAAAATATATTTCTACCCATGTTAAAATGATTGATGAATACCACAACCCCCTCACACCTCCACCCCGTTTTTCTCGTTTTTATGTTTGAGGTCTGAGGTTTGAGGGAGGGTGGCACTTAGATAGTGGAATGCGGGTGCACTTTTTGTCAGAGGTTGGATTCTATTCTGAAAGAGGTAGAATGGAATTTTAATGCAGGGAGCATGGAAGTATTGTCAGGGGATTGGTGCCATTTTGAAATAGGCAGGAGTTTTCAATGAGGAATGGTGGTGTTTTGTCAGAGGAAGGAGGATGTCATAAAATGGAAACAGTATGGTAGCTCTAAAATGGCTTGGTTTCATTTTCTGCCTTATATCTGATGTTGTCAAGATAGCCCCATGCATCCATGTAATCTTGTGCTAGAAAAGGCTGATTCAGAAAATGAATGAATGAATGAAGTAATAGAGGGATGGATGGATCGATGGATAAATGGATACAACAGCAAATTAGCTGCACTTAAACATGAGCAATTACCATAATTCACTTGAACACAGACATCTAAAGCAGAGTTATATGGACTTATAATTAAGTGACTATTTTCAAAAATGGAATTAGTCAAGAACTGCATCATTGTTTGTCTACAGTAAGTAATACATTAAATTATTTCCATGCTGGAAGCAAAAAAGGATGGGTGGCGCAGTGGTAGCACTGCTGCCTCGCAGTTAGGAGACCTGGGTTCGCTTCCTGGGTCCTCCCTGCGTGGAGTTTGCATGTTCTCCCCGTGTCAGCGTGGGTTTCCTCCAGGTACTCCAGTTTCCTCCCACAGTCCAAATACATGCAGGTTAGGTGCATTGGTGATTCTAAACTGTCCCGTGTGTGCCCTGCCCGGGGTTTGTTTCCTGCCTTGCGCTCTGGGATTGGCTCCAGCAGACCCCTGTGACCCTGTAGTTAGGATATAGCGGGTTAGATAATGGATGGAAGAGAAGAAGGATAGGGACACAAGGTTTCAGCTGTACACACTTGAAGAAGGCTATACAGTCGAGATGTTGTGTCTGCTGCCTTCTTTTCAGTGTAGAAATAACTTACATTTTTTGCCTATTTTCAAAAATATGTAAGGAATATGGGAGCCGAGTCTTCAAAGTTTGTTTCAGGTCAACAAATTCATTCGTATGTTTAAAACACAAACTTTCCTAAAAAATTATACTCATATTTTTCTGATTTGGAGTGCTAAAAAATAAATAGGGAAGCCAAGCAGCTTAATTAAGCAAGAGATTAAGTAAAGGAGGAACATGAAATCTGAACAATGTTTCTGTTAAAAATCATACCTGCAGTGCTCCTTCAAGAAAAGGGATGAGAACGAATTCTGTCACCCTTATAAGTGTGGAATGTAAAGATGTAAAGGTGGCAGCAGATCAAGGCCTGTAAACTGTTTATTGAAAAGACAGAACTCAACATGATCAGTGGCCCTGACCTCCTCTTTGGCACTCCCAGTCTTAAAGAGCATAGAGGGTGTAGCTGCGTTTGTCCCAAATGACCAAGGTTCTGATGCTTTCAGTTTGCTTCCTAGGACAGTTCTGGCACTAGTGGGATGCGTATATCTTTGTTTTAAAAGTTTTAGTAAGAAAATAGAGAAAACAATTATATTAAAGAAAGGAAAAGCTCTTGTTTAAGAAACGCTCTGTTGAAGGCTTATTTATCTTGTTTCATTTTTCTCTAAATTTTATCATACATTCATACTTTTAAATGTTCATCTCAAAACAGTCAGAAAACTGTATGCCAATCTGCTATCTGCAAACTTGTCTAGCGTTCCATGCTAGCAATAAGACTTTTACCTACTGTAACTGGCTTAATTAGCACTCAGATTTGCAGATATAACAAAAGAAGTTGTATTTCATGTTAACTTACTGGGGGTATACCATATTCTAAGAAACAGTAAGAAACTGATATTCCATTATTGAAATTAAGCAATTCTAACATTAACATTAAACATTCTAGGATTGGCTCTTACAGAGAATTTAATCATGCTTGAGAGGGCCATTGAGATGTTATTTAAAGGATGAAGTAAGAACAAATGCAAAAAGAACTCATGAAGGATTGGGGCACTGAAGTGATTGGTTTTAAGGGCTTGGACATGGAAGAGGGGGCATCAGGTGCCCAGAAACCAGAAGTGACATCATCAGTGGCAAGTCTGTCAATCTTCCTTTCTGTAGAGGGAGGAAGAGAAGAGGTATTAAATGACAGCACCAACTCCTGATTCAGAGTACAATTACAGTCAGTCAAGCTCTAAAGTTGTCCTCTAATTGCACATGTGTGACAATGGATTGAGATTTGTGAGTCGAGCAAAAATGGGTGAGGTCAGTAACAGGGCAAAAGAAAAGAAAATGAGCCGGTTGAGGAGGTACCCAAAATTATGGGCATCAAAATCAACATTCAAACAAGTTAAACATAAGACAACTGGGTTAATCTTAAAGGAAGTGAAGACATAGTAAAGATTGAGAAAATCAATGCATGAACGTTAGCTGACCAGTCTTTGGCATAAAGAAACCTTTAATTGTTTCAATTTCAATTTTTGGAGTACAATAAAAATGTAATTCAGTAGCCTAACCCTATAATTATATAGTACAGACTAATCATTATAGTCAAAGTAGAATTCTGCATTGGGTTAGGTAGCCAGGAAAATTTAATTAGGTCAGGTTGACTTTAATGTCTCAAGTGGAAATTTCCTTGGAGCATAAAAATATAAAACACAAGACAATGTTACATACAGTATATATGAGGAATATTCAATCATGTATCTACCTGAGTATGAAGACAGTAGCAAGCATGTTGAAACCAGCCTTGCATGTTATGACATGTCTCAAGGTTACTCATGCACAGTTGTGGCTCAGTGCGAGTCTAACAATCGAAGAGACAGGATGTCAGGAGAGTCCTTGTGCAAATCAAGTAGGCTTCTTCAGGACAATGCACTAGTTCACATGTCACATCAATCACAGGCTGCCAACAGCCGAACCATCCACCCTATAGTCCTGACATGGCTCCCTCAGATTATTTCCTTTTCCGAGTTTTGAAGAAATTCCTCCGTGGATAGCAGTTTTCAAGTGATGAAGACGTCAAGGCAGCTGTGACATCCTGGTATGAAGGTCAAAGAGAAGATTTTTTTTCAATGGGGCTAAAGTCATTACAGGAAAAGTGGATGAAGTGAATGGAGCTATCAGGGGACTATACTGAAAAATAAAAGAAAATGATTTTGAAAACTCTTTTCTTTCCTACTGAGGTAGAGAAATTATTGAACATCCCTCATACAAAAAAATCATCTAAAAGACAACACATAATAACCTTTGCTGTAAATTCATTATCCACAAGATTTCTACAAATAAGAAAAAATGACTTCATACAGTACCCAATAATTTAGAATTCAGCAGGATCCCTGCAACTACTAGAATTCAAAATGCTTATTCCTCTGAGGATTAAAGAGTTCTTAAATCTGTTGAGAATGTAAATCTGCAGCCTGATGGCTATGAATAAAACTCAGGAAAGAGAGAATGGCTGTTGTCTTATAGAATCGAGTCAGCCAGACTTGTGAGAGAGGACTGCTGCAAAGTAACTATTGTATGTCTAATTTTGACAGGGTTTTTCAGAGAGCTGGTGTTGTTAATGTTTCCAAAACAACATATAAATTCAAATGTGACTATAGATTTGATAAAAGACGTGGCTATCAGGTGACTTCTTATTTCTTATGAGATTTTGTGCTATCCAGAATTTGAAAAATGATTTGAGCCTGGGCAAACACAATAAAATAATACAATAAGATAATACTGATGTTTTTAGCTGAAGGTCCTGAAGCTGAATTGTTGAGAGACCTGTGCTACACAAATGTACGTGAGAGGAAGGATTCCTGAAGACTGATAATGAAGTCATTCCAGTACACAAACATAATGGTGATTCATGGAAGTTTGGGTCATATTGATTAACTATGCTTCAGGAGCAGGTAATGAAGGAGATGGAGTGGGTGCTAGACAAGAGAATCAAGAATCACAAAAAAATTCTAAAACTGCAGTTTGTTGTGATGCCTGGAAAGAGAAGAGCAGATACCATCTTTGTCGTTATGCAAATGCAGAAAAAATATCAGACAAGGGGAAAGAAGCTGCATTATGGACTTGTCAATCTCAAAATCGTGTTTGATAGGACGCAATGAGAAGTGGTAATCTGCCCTTTGAGAAAGCTGGGTGAGGGGGAATAGTGTCTGTGATGGTGTCAATGTTTGAGGAAACACAAGCAGTGTTCAAGACAGCAGAGTTTTGAAGTGAAGGTGTGACTGCACCAATGATCTCTCTTTTCTGTGATGGTGGTGGTAACCTGAGAATTGCATGAAGGAGTACTGTTGGAGATCTTGTAGGGCAGTAATAAAAGTAGTTTATATTATTCTATTGTATTTCTGAGGTGGCCATCTACCTCTATTAAGAAGATTACTTGTGTTCTGTTTTATGTATTATATGTTTCCCATTTTTTGACACCCATTGTATGCTCAACCTACCTGGAAGTGGGTCTCACTCTTAATTGCCTTTCCCAAGATTTCATCCATTCTTTATACCCCTACAAGTTTTTTTTTTTTTTTTGGATGGGAGCTTTTTCTTATTTACTTAGAAAGTCAAGGCTTGGGGCTGTCAGAAAACAGTGTGTGTTAAAGCCCTTTGAAGCATCCGTTATGTGATTTTGGGCCATACAAGAAATAAATTGTAATCTCATATTGAGTGCTAGAAAATGGATTAGGATTGAAGGAGATAATACTGAAACAAAAATCTAGTTTGGAAGTGAAAGACCTCAAGATTACAGCAGGAAAGCGGAAAGTGATGGCTGGAATTGTATGGGCAAGAGGCATGAAAAAACTGGGTGCATGACTATTGGGCATGGATGGTAAAGGTGTTAGGAGGAACTCAATCCAATGCAGAAGTAGGTGTAAAAAAGATGTACAATAGTTGTGTACACGGTAGTCTGCAGACAGCAAGAGCGACTATTATTTGTAGAAAGTGTGGGTGCAGAACGTTGATGTAGCAAGTGTAAATTCAAATATTGCCAATGGAGTTGTATTAGAGAAATATGGGAAGTACTGTTGACTTAGGTGACATGTTGAACACAGAAGGAGGTGCAGGCACAGTGATGATTGCAAAGGTGAAAGGGGCTTGGGAGTTTCTCTGTGAAGTTTGTGAAAGCTGCGTGAGGAGTAGTGTGTTCTATAGGAGTGAGCACTTTGGTGACATTGGAGATTGGGCTGGGTGCAGTTTCTAAATCATCTTGTCAGTTTGGGTAATGGACATGGTTAATCAACATATATTTAAAGGCTGCAGACTGGGTGCATTTGCATTGTTGTGGCTGCAGTTCCTAAAAATGAGATTCATGCAGGCCCAGTTTAATTATTACCTCAATCTCCAACTGATTAAAGTGAAATATTAGGCAAAACTAGAGAAAAATGAGATAAGAATGAAAAGATGGATGTGTAGAATGTCTTGGAGTGAGAAGACGTTGAATGGTGAAAGAAATACTATACTTTGTGTGGGGGAGATTGGTGAAGTCCTGAGGAGAAACAGATTAGGGTGGTTTGGGCATATTAAGCAAAAAGTTAAGGATGATGGCGTGGTGTATTGAACCAAGGTGGTGGTAGAGCGGATGAGGCCCAGAGGATGGCCAAAAAACATATGGTTGGTTGGGTGTCAAATGATGGGTGGGTCTCACATCTAAAGATAGCCAGGACTATGACAGGAAAATGATCTGGGGGCAACTGACTAACCTGGGTAAACTTAGAAAATGGCTGTTAAACTGATGGAGGTGATGATTTTTTTGTCTGGAATATGTTTTTTGTCTCTCTTCTTGCTTGGTCATGATTTTGCAAATTATGCATGACTCCCATCAGTAGTTATTTTGACAGGGAGCGAAAGGAACTCCTTTCATTAAATTCAACAATAGGAGAGACACCTGTAGATGTAGATCTGATGCCACAAAGGGAAAATTAGCTACTGGGAAAAATTAAACAACTTATAATCCATCTCTGGTTAAGCCAGGTGTGGGAGGTGTCATAAATGATAAAAACATGACACATGTAGCAAAAGCGTACACATGTGCATGCAGAGAATAAGAGAGAAAGCGTACAGACACAGAAGAAAAAAGCAGCTGACAATCAGAAGAGGAGCAAAGCAGAGGGGAACAGTGAAGAACAGAAGGACTGTGGCTGGCTAGTCTAAGCAAAGTGCTTACCTGAGTTGAAAGTTCTAAGGATCTGGAAAATTCTCCAGAGCAAGTGAATGTGAAAAGCAGGGAACACTTCATGAGCAAAAAACTCAACATGGTCACATGTTGGAGGAACAGCAACACCCGTTAGTTGAAGGTGACACCATCTGCAGTGCAAAATAATCAAGTGCCAAATTATGGGTACCAGAAAAGCATTGTGTTATGAAGTGTCATATGAGGATTATTTTAACAAAACCCGAAGGGGGGAAATTTCTTCAGATATTGAACATGCTGCCCGGCGAAAGTGATAAACACTTCAGAGTCTAAAAAGTATATAAGAACCTTTATTTAGGAACTAAGATTGTTATACTATATTATACAGAATATATGATTCAGGTTCAAAGTGAATGTTTACAGTGTTGTATATGTACTGTATATTTGAGTAGTTCATGTCAATTTAAACATATCTGAGCTAAAATATTATCAGGCAAGGTAATGTATACATTTTTGAAGTATAAGGTTCACAGGACTTGATAAGCCACCCCTGTTTCCATCCTCATAAAGAAGATGAGCGATACCTTATTTTTATAGCACTTGTCCTCCCACATGGAGGCTGGTGCGGAATGATCACTGATATTACATCATCTAATGCTGTGCACCTTTAAATATGTTTCTTAAGGTAATTTAATATGAATTTTAAATTGAATGCACATTTACAAATGGCTATTCTGAGACCTGGTCATGTGTATCTGTTCATAATAAGCATTTATTTTGAAAGGAAATGAAAGTAACACTTTTCACTGAATTCTAAAACAGGAAAGACACCTGCACATTTTGCTGGACACTCCCAACATCACCATAAAAACATTTTTTGATGATGTTGGAAGATGTTGGCTTCTAAAGTTTCTAGATCATCTTATCAGTTTGGGTTGTGGAATTAATCAACATTTATTTCCAGGCTGCAGACTGCGTGCATTTTCATTGTTGTGGGTGCAGTTCCTAAAAATGAGATTCATGCAGGACCAGTTTAATTATTACCTTCATCTCCAACTGATTAAAGTGAAATATTAGGCTAAATATTGGAGAAAAATGACATGAGAATGAAAAGATGGATGTATAGAATGTCATGGAGTGAGAAGAAGTTGAATGCTGAAAGAAATACTGTACTTTGTGTGGGGGCAATCAGTGAAGTCCTGAGGAGAAACAGATTAGGGTGGTTTGGGATACCAGAATATCAGTTTTGATTTAGAAGACGTGAAATGACTGAGTGATGCTAACACAACACAGATGTACAGGCTCAGCTAGGCCAAAAACTGACGCAGAATGAAGACGTTGCAGAAATAATGGATAGCTGCCAGAGCTCAGCAGAGATAGCATCATTTATTCTTGTGTACATTTATGAAAAGGCCTTTTGTGGGCCAGTGGCTGAACACTGTGATCTGTAAGAGAACTTAGGCCTTCTCTGTGTACTATAGTTCATGATAACCACACAGAGCTCATGAACCCAAGCTTCTGTTACCACAACTTTATTCCTTTTTTAATCTTTGCATCTTGACACCATTACGGTCCAGAATGTGAAACACATCACAGCAATTGTGGACTAAACAGCAAAATCCTAAAACCCCAGGAAGTTCACCAGTTGTCCATTGAGGTATTCCTTATTCAAAATAAAAGCTGAAAGAGTGTCAGGCTTGTCATACATTTTGCATTTTGCTTGGATTGTTCCAGTTTTCACATATCTATTTTAATAAACCTCCTTTATCAATTCTATAACACATTATTCATAAACACATCTCACCACCGCTCAAGTTGAGTCATTTTGAAACATTCGCCTATGGAGCAGTTTTATTGTTGTAAAGATGGCCATGCAATCAGGCATCAGAGCAAACAACAACTGGTGTAAGTCACCGATACCAAGTGTTTGGACAATGTTGAGGTGAAATTCAACAGACAATCAATATGCAAGCTTATCAATTTGACTTGTCCTTTCTGTAAATATTCATTTTAAAGTGGGAACTTCAAGATGCCAATTTGGGCTTTGACTAAAATTTATCAGCTAAGGCAGAGAAAAGCCAAGGAAAATGACACCTTTTATTGGCTAACTAAAAAGATTACAATATGCAAGCTTTCGAGGCAACTCAGACCCCTTCTTCAGGCAAGTGAAGAAGGGGCCTGAGTTGCCTCGAATGCTTGCATATTGTAATCTTTTTAGTTAGCCAATAAAAGATGTAATTTTGCTTGTCTCTTCTCTACATTCATAATGGCTAACACCCTAGTACTTCATCTAAGGCATCAATTCTGCTTTCTAGATTTGAAGCTATCAAGTCTGTTGTTCATTTTACCAGTGAAAAGTTCTAACCAACACAACAAAATGGTGTAACAGGGCTGCCATGAAAAATGGTGCTTTAAATGCCAGCTGCATAGAGCAGAGGTGTGTAATGCAAGATAGAATGATGTTAATTTAAAAACTCTGTAAGTAATAGACACTGTCATACCACCACAGAATGCCTGAATTACTACATTGTTATTCACTTCAGCATCAACTGCCTTTCATCCTGAACTAAAGATGCCCAGTGTGTTAGCAATGGCTTCCTCTCACCATCTAGAGCAGGCCCCAGACATCACTATCTAAGGATTTTTTTTTTGTGTGATGATGGTGACAATTATAGAATTTGAAATATTCCATGCTATCCCATAAGACTGCAAAATTAAACCTTTTGCTTTACAAGCAGAGATAATAAAACCGATACAATCACTAAGTCCACCCCTACCCCATATTATTATGACAAGGTCTTGTCTCTGTGGAATTACTGCCTCATAAAGGAAAAAGGAGTCCAGCGCCTTCATTTTAATCAACCAGCTGCAGGCTTAAATGAAGGCTAAAGCCTTTGTGGGCACTTACAGCCGATTGTAAGAGGCTCATCGGGATTTAGACTACGCAATATCCGCCTGGTGTCAAAACTGCTAGGAGTTAGGAAATCACCTGAATGGGCCACATTTTCTTTTTTGCTTCCTACAGCTTGCACCTACAGCATTATACGTTTAAAAGTCACTTTTAAATGTGTCCACCGTGGTTCATCTTACCTATTTCCTGCAAGAACATGCAAATTATTATCATGGTTTTTAACAGGAATTCTACAGGTATAAGATGGTAGGTTGTCGTTATGTAGACAGATATTACACATTAGTATGCCAGAATTCATTATGCTCTAATGTCACCTTACAATAACCTACAGTAGGCATACCTAAATACTGAACTGTCTTTAAAGGTTACATTCAGATCACACACAAATGGCAATTTTAAATAACATATCTCAATGGACCTTGAAATCTTCAGGCAAAAGGTTAATGGTAGAAAAATTAATTAACAAATATAATGCTAGGTCAAAAGTGTACCTGCTCATGCAGTGCAAAGCCCCTAGATAGATAGATAGATAGATAGATAGATAGATAGATAGATAGATAGATAGATAGATAGATAGATAGATAGATAGATAGATAGATATGGAATATGGCTTTTTATTGTGGTGACACAGCAACAAACCATTTTGACAGATTTCTGACAGCTAGTAAATGAGTGAGTGTCTTTCCTCTGCCAAGATGCTGAGCGTGGTAGTGTGTACTATACATTGTGTGTCTAGTCCTGGCCATGTGCCTAATTTTTAGTTGTTCATTTTCTAATGATACCCCCTCCCCTAACTGGGTATTTTCTATGTCTCTGCACTGAAGAGAAAGGCCTCTGATATTTTTCAATACATTTCTGCAGAGATGTCTCCAACTGGCAATTCCTAGGGCTCCAGAGACAGTTACATTTTTCACCGCAATGTGCTGCTGTCTTTCTCCATGATATTTACTGTGGCCTTGTAGTTTATTAAAACACATAAGCCCTTGTGTTTCTAGTTAAAAAACAAGGCTTTTCTATGTATTCAGCACTTTTACAATTTCTGTTGTCCTCCATCGTTCAATTTCTTTGTTTATGTGGCTTCATAAAACTGTAGCAAAATATGGAGAACTCATAAATAAAAATTAGAAAGCACCATAGAAAAATACATTTCTCCCATTTTGAAGCAGCCTGTCACAATTTGACAGAAAACGTTTGAAATGACTTACACACACTCATAGTGTTAAACCTGCTTCATCCAGTTTAGGAATAAACCCTGGATGGAGCCCCACACTCCCACATTCACACTGATCCTTGCATAGGCATAATTTGGAATTGGTAATTTATCTAACTTGTGCATCTGTGGGATATTAAAGGAAAACCCACATAGATATGAAGAGAGAATAAATGCTTCACATAGATTTGAACCCAGAATCCATGACAAAGTGTCATTTAGAATTATAGAACTTTCCCACTTATACTAGAAATATAGAAATAAAATTCCTTCTGTTTTTTCACCTAAAATAAAAATCAATAAAATATGAAAAGGAAAAACAATGTGCTTTGTTTCTTTCCTTCACATTCCCTTGGCCATACTGTATATCAGTAATATTTTAAATACACAACTGTTTATTTCAGTTACCTTAATGTATATCAAGTGATTCTGTAAAATGTCATTGACTTACTTGGAACAGGAGGAGCAGAAATCAGATCTTTTAACACATTCTGGCCATGTAGGTAAGAACTAGATAGTGGAGAGTGTTGAAGGAGTATTTGCTGCACAGGCTTTTTACTGTAAGAGATCAGACAGACCACGATCAAGAGTTGAGGTTCCACCCTGGTGACCCTGTATAACTGAAATTTTAAAAGCAAAGAAAAACACGCGATATTTGTGGAGATATCTTGAACTGATTTCAAGATGGTGGATCTTCTGGTTTTTGGTCCTTCTGGCAGGAAGAGGCAGGTCCAGGTGGACGGACACCCAAAGTTATTTCACTGGTGTTATAGGGAGGAAGACACAAGGCATTAGCACACTGTGCCAACCCCTGGAGCAGCGGCAAATTACAATCACCAGAGCCCTTAAGATGTCCCCTATGTGCATATACTCTATATGACAGCACATTAAAATGTTTGTTTATGTGTGCCATTGATAGGAACAGATTATCCACCTTAGAAAAAAGGTACATACAATTGTGCTTGAAAGTTTGTGAACCCTTTAGAATTTTCTATATTTCTGCATAAATATGACCTAAAACATTATTAGATTTTCACTCAAGTCCTAAAAGTAGATAAAGAGAAACCAGGTAAACAAATGAGACAAAAATATTATACTCAGCCATTTATTTATTGAGGAAAATGACTGAATATTACATATTTGTGAGTGGCAACAGTATGTGAACCTCTAGGATTAGCAGTTAGTTTGAAGGTGAAATTCGAGTCAGGTGTTTTCAATCAATGGGATGACAAACAGGTGTGAGTGGGCACCCTGTGTTATTTAAAGAACAGGGATCTACCAAAGTCTGCTCTTCACAACACATGCGTGTGGAAATGTATCATGGCACGAACAAAGAAGATTTCTGAGGACCTCAGAAAAAGATTTGCTGATGCTCATCAGGCTGGAAAAGGTTACAAATCCAACTCTAAACAGTTTGGACTCCACCAATCCACAGTCAGACAGATTGTGTACAAATGGAGGAAACTCAAGACCATTGTTACCCTCCCGAGGAGTGGTCGACCAACAAAGATCACTCCAAGAGCAAGGCGTGTAATAGTCGGCGAGGTCACAAAGGACCCCAGGGTAACTTCTAAGCAACTGAAGGCCTCTCTCATATTGGCTAATGTTCATGTTCATGAGTCCACCATCAGGAGAACACTGAACAACAATGGTGTGCATGGCAGGGTTGCAAGGAGAAAGCCACTGCTCTCCAAAAAAACATTGCTGCTCGTCTGCAGTTTGCTAAAGATCACGTGGACAAACCAGAAGGCTATTGGAAGAATGTTTTGTGGACAGATGAGACCAAAATGTAACTTTTCAGTTTAAATGAAGAGCATTATGTTTGGAGAAAGGAAAACACTGCATTCCAGAATAAGAACCTTATCCCATATGTGAAACATGGTGCATGTAGTATCATGGTTTGGGCCTGTTTTGCTGCTTCTGGGCCAGGACGGCTTGCCTTCATTGATGGAACAATGAATTCTGAATTATATCAGAGAATTCTAAAGGAAAATGTCAGGACATCTGTCCATGAACTGAATCTCAAGAGAAGGCGGGTCATGCAGCAAGACAACGACTCTAAGCACACAAGTTGTTCTACCAAAGAATGGTTAAAGAAGAATAAAGTTAATGTTTTGGAATGGCCAAGTCAAAGTCCTGACTTTAATCCAATCGAAATGTTGTGGAAGGACCTGAAGTGAGCAGTTAATGTGAGGAAACCCACCAACATCCCAGAGTTGAAGCTGTTCTGTACGGAGGAATGGGCTAAAATTCCTCCAAGCCAGTATGCAGGAATGATCAAAAGTTACCGGAAACGTTTAGTTGCAGTTATTGCTGCAAATGGGGGGTCACACCAGATACTGAAAGCAAAGGTTCACATACTTTTACCACTCACAAATATGTAATATTCAATCATTTTCCTTAATAAATAAATGACCAAGCATAATGTTTTTGTCTCATTTGTTTAACTGGTTTCTCTTTATCTACTTTTAGGACTTCAGTGAAAATCTGATGATGTTTTAGGTCATATTTATGCAGAAATATAGAAAATTCTAAAGGGTTCACAAACTTTCAAGCACAACTGTATCTGTGTGTCTGTGTGTCCGTCCGGTTGCTATGCTTCTGCCATTCCAACAGATGGTGCATTCGAAACATTTCTAGTTATAAAAAATGAATTACACTTGTCATTCCAACAGATAGCACATCAGAAACATTAACACTGCTTTAATGAATGCCATACCAAATGGCATATAACAGAGACATATGCATTGCTTGTGTCAAATCCAACAAATGGTACATCACAAACATTAACACTGCTTTTATGAATCCCATACCATATGGTATATGAGAGACATGTATGCATTGCATTTGTCATTTTAACAGACGGCATATCACAAATCTTTGTAGTTGCATTTTATTACTACAAATGTTTGTGATGTGCAATCTATTGAAATGACAAATGAAAATGCAATTTATTACAACATGTATTACAAAATACATTCCAATAGATGGTGCACTGCAAATGTTACTACTGAAGTCTACATTGATTACTGTACTTAGATTTTAACTAATCTTAGATGAATAACACAGGTAAGTGGGCTAAATAAATGACTAAAATGAATAAAGTATACTGTATATGTTAAATCAATGACATAAATGTCAAGCAGAGGACCGCCTACAGAAATGAAGACCATATGTTCCTTAAGGCATTCATTCTGTCACAGTTTGGGGTTAATTAGATAATTTTCTAACTGTATAATTTCCCTTAAGAAAGAATGGATATAGCACTGCCAGAAAATAAAAGTGCTTTCCAAATTTCAGAAGTGCCTGTCAATTATCAGGCAGCTGCACTTGGCTCAAATATCTATATGTATTTGGTAAAAGGTATACAAAAAGAGGTTCACACTGTCATACATACCATATACTATTTCCTTTGCTTATTTAATGAGTGACTGTAAGTAGTACATATTTTCCTGTAATGGACCAGACACCCATCCAGGGTTGGTTTCTGCATTGACTTTAAATTTTCAGGGATAGACTCTCTCTCACACTGTAATCGAAATTGGACAAATGAGGTTTAGAAAATAGAAAGGTCTATATAGTTCTTTCTTTTTGTTTACCTGGATCCCAGTTCTACTTCAGTTTGTGGCCCTGAGAAATTCACTACAACTCAGCCGCACTTTGAGTGAATGTGAACCTCTGTGTGTTGTTGTTCTAATCCTAAAAATCTCACTGGGGCTGAATGGAGGCCATTATTATATAAAGGAGATGATCCACCTGCATTGGCAGCTTTAATGAACAAGGTGACATCTTGTGAGCCAAAGACTAAAATCTTTAAACAATGCTGGGTAAGATTTTAACCAGGGTTACTTTTCTAATGTGAATAATGGATGGTTGAAAAGATTTAGCGGGTGTGTGCTTGTGTGTGTGAGTTAAAAGGCTATAACTAAAAGACTTCTTTCCTTTAACGTCAGGCACTGAAGACAGAAGTGCTAGTTACTGTAGTGCGGCTCTAAATATTGAGTTTACAGCATTCCTCATGGCAAAAATATGCATGAGCCCTACCTGGAGCTCTGCCCCTGGATGCTCATTGGGATCTCCAATTAGAAGCCTCTGTCACAACCCACTAACTTGCTTCCTTTTTTCTTCTGACAATGCATTCCTAAAACAGACATTAATACCTTTTTGCTCCACCCACTGTCGGCTGCTTAAGATTTACAATCAATAGTACATTTAGAAATACTTCTTGCTTTTTGATGGATTTTTCACTGTCTCTAGAAAGTATTGCTTTGCTTTTAAATGCATCTGAAAAGCTAAGCAAAATATAACAACAAAGATCTCCACCACAAAAGTGAACAAGTGCTATTAATAGGGAAATGATATCTGCTGTCATGATTGTTTCTATGAGAAACTAGAATGTTAATATCTAAAATATTACAAAATTTGATTGAGAATGATGGCAACAGTTTTTAGACACTTGCTTTTCTGTAAGAATGCAAAGACATGGTGTTCAATAGATTAACAGTTCTAAATTGACTGGGTTGAAGGTGCATGAGTGTGAGTGTAAGTGACATGTATAATTCAGAATGGAAACTTGTATTTCAAACAATGCTGTCAGGATAGACTTTGTCAACACTGGATATTAATCAGCAAGCACTACAATTAATATAGATGTAACGAATGTAAAGTTCATACTGTAAAATAACCATCCGCTTTTGAACCAACTTGTGGCTGCAGAGGCCGGAGCCAATAAATGGAGCATTAGAGATAAGGAAGCAGTTTGGGCAGACCACTGCAGCACACATTCACTTGCAGAAAGCTGATTTAGAGTTTCCAGTTAATGTAATGCTTGAGTCTGTGAACAAAACAGATGGATCCGGAGAAAACCTGTGCAGACACTGGGTGATTGTGCAAGAGCTACTCAGGCAGTGACTCAAACCCAGGATTTTGGAGCTGCGACACAACAAAGCCCCTCGCTACACCACCCAAACATACATTAAAAATATCAAATGTATGTCTTAACTAAACCCACCCATCCATTTTTACCTTTTGTCTGCTTTTCACGATATTTCCTAAAATACTGCCTGCTATTTTGTTTCTGCTTGAGGAACCTGCTCACTGAGGATGGAGAGTAAGTGCAGCGGCTTTCTTGACACATTTCAAGCACATTTCCTGTTACAGTAAGAAGAACAATGGCACTAGCAGTACTGCTCACCGAGCACATGCTTTTTGGGCATCCTCTTAAGCTGGCACTGCCGGCTGTTAATGTGCCCCATACTGTGTTACATTGTAACTGCCATCTGCACACAATCAGGTCATCCTATCAGACTGACAACTGCAAGCAGTCTTTTGGCAACAGGCCTAGCTCTAATGATTGCAAATAGCCACGTGCTAAATGGTGTCATTTAGCTGGTCAAGCTAACCAGCTTTAACAATGGCCACATTACAAAAGGCTGCTATTCCGTTGTCCTGCAAGTTGTGCCATGCCTGCTGCTTGAGATGCTTGGCTGTTTAAAACATGAACTAATATTCAACTCAACTATCTACAAAGAAGAATCAAAACAGTTTACCTTAATTTTAATTTGCTTTGGTTTTCCATCATGAGGACAAAAACAGAAGCCTTTCTGAGGCGTATATTAGTGTACGTAAGTTGCTCAGTCAGAGTAGAGAGTAATAGAATAAATTCAGCATTTAGGGGCTAACGTTTATTTTGGTATTTTTTAATAGATGAAAATACTGTCAATGAAATAACTATAAAGACCAAATGTTTGGTAATAATTGGCTTTACAGTGTCAGATTTAAGATCCTTCACTTATTTTTGAATTGCCACCAGGTCCTTGTTCTCTGGTGATCTGCTGTTGGTGCTTTTACTTCCAGTTCAGCCCACTTTATCTCTTATAATGGTGTGACCACCAACTCCACTTCCTGTAAATGCCACCATTCTGTGAACTACATGCAACAGCAGAGGAAAACAAAAGAAGCCAACAGTCATGCTGAACCACAGCAGTGCATCCCCAAATGACTGATTAAGTGAGAAAGATAAAGTACAACAACAGCATTTACTGTATTTATGTAGCACATTTTCATACAGAGTGCTTTATAGGATGTCAAAGAGTTACAAGAAGAGAAAAAAACACATAAGATCAGGTAAGACTAATAATGAATAATTAATAAAAAAATCCATGTGGTCTTATAAACCATAAATAAGTAATTCATAGAAGAGTAGCGTTCTTATATACAATATCATATTGTAAGTCTCAGATGATTCCAGTGATAAGGTCAGATAGCCAAGAGGAGAGAGAAAGCAAAAAAAAATACCCAAAACCCAGTTTAATACCCAAAAATATGATTTCTCAGTTTTCTCAAAAAGCAAAGTGATGAGCTCAGTTTGAAAGTCAGAGTGATGCACTGGCCCAGCCACTCTTTATGTGGAGTTTGCATGTTCTTTACCATCTTTGTGATAAGCCAAGCTGATACTGTGCCTTTATTCAGTGTGCAAAATACCCTGTGGTAAACAGTGTCCTGTCAGTGCCCCAGATGTTGGCTGAACTCTGACATTTTACTCTGGTACCATGAAATACTGTATATAACACATGAGTTATGATAACACTAACAGTTAGAAAATACATAGTAGATGAACTGTATCATACACGGATATGCAGTCTGCAATATTCTGACTCACATTATGAAGAGCAGCCACTTAACATTTACATGCTAGGTGTGCAACACTTAAAATGGCTATTTTTTCCTGTGGATTAAAACAATTGTCTGCCATAAAACAATGTGCTACCCTGCCACAGACCAGAGCTGTAACTCTAGTTAAGAACATATTAAGCAGGACTCATGTCATTTCAAGGGTAATACAGGGTGGTCCAGATCTAATTATGCAGATCCAGATCGCCTGGATGACTTTGATTTATGTGAGGATGGTTACAGTTTGGCGTGAAGACGATTCTTCATGTCGTCAGGCCACACACTTCTCGATGTCCATGATTTTTTGGGTGATTTTCTATGTAATAAACTTAATAAGTTATAGCGTAATGAAAATTGAATAATTAGATCTGGACCTCCCGATACAGTGCTTTCCTGCAACGTGAACTCTGTCAGTACTATTGTATCAGAAATCTCCTTCACACTCATCAGCATCACTGAGACCAAGGCCGGCACTAATGGCTGTATGTTCCTATTTATGCTCTTCTCTTGAATTCTCTTGAAGATTTTCAAAGGACAAACTTCACTCTGCATGTGAGGAGCTGCCTGCTGCATGCTACATTACAAACCCATTAATGGACACTGGGTGATTTATAATACCATTACATGTTGCTCATTTTTTTTTTTCAGATGCGTCCTCTTAATTTTGATATTCAGACTTTCCCAAATGCCATACATTTCAAATCTTACCTTTATCAAAGGCAACATACTGCATCAAATCAAAGTACTGTATAACCTATACTGTATAACCAATGTTTACAATTAGAACACAGCAAATTTACTGATTTGCTCAGGATCCCACAAAAAAGTGAATGCGGTTTAAAGCCCAGTATTCTAAGCACCACACACATTACTAGTGATGAGAGAAACAGGCAAGTTTCGATTCGCATACAGTTTTACTACAGTATAGTTAATGGTCTGGGGCTGTTTTTCAGAGTTTGGGCTAGGCCTCATACCAAGACATTTTGGACAATGCAAATTCCCACAAAAACACTCCAAAATCTTATGGAAAGCCTTCCAAGAAGAGTGGACGCTGTAATAGATGCAAAGGGGGGACCAACTCCATATTAAAGTCTATGTATTTGAATACAATGTCATTAAAGTCCCTGTTGGTGTAATGGTCAGGCGTTTCAATACTTTTGTCCATATAATCTATCTATCTATCTATCTATCTATCTATCTATCTATCTATCTATCTATCTATCTATCTATCTATCTATCTATCCTTCATTCCTTCCTTCCTTGTTTATTTGTGTTCTTTTCTGCAGCTGCATAAAACATGTAATCCGTACCACACTGGTAGAATTAATTCAATTTATGCCTCTCATTCACATCACCAAGGGGGAATGCAGTCATTTTTGAAAAATGTAACATGCTGCATACTGTATTTTCCACATGAAGACACATTAGTGGGTTGTCTCCATATAGAAAGCTGCCACTGCCACCCAAACCCCCATGTATCAGCCCACCAATCACTTAGCAGCTGCCTTATCCTAGTTGAGGATATGCATACTTGTGAACATTTTTTCTCACTAGTAATCTTTATTTAAATACTGCAACAAATGACAGGCAGAATTAATGCATGAAAATGCTTCAAGACAGTAAGTAAATGCCTATCTTCTTTTATGAATGGTACTAATTGACCCAGGGGGGTAAACGTTAACATTATACAAAGTTATTGCCTGTCTGTTATACCTTCATTGTTATCACTCTTTAATTTAATATTGTTCTTTATCAGTATGATGCTGCTGGAGTATATGAATTTCCACTTGGGATTAATAAAGTATCTATCTATCTATCTATCTATCTATCTATCTATCTATCTATCTATCTATCTATCTATCTATCTATCTATCTATCTAATTTTGCTGATAGCGAAGCACAATTCATTTTGCCATCAGTACCCAAATGTGATTCATAATCATTTCGCTCATCATTATCATTACCAAATAGGCTTTTTCTCTGGATACTCCAGTTTACAACCCAAAGACATGCATGTCTGGGGACATTTTCACCTCCAGATTAGCCCCATATGAGTGTGTACGTGAGTCTGCCCTGTGTATGTTTCTGATGCTGCTGGGAAGTGCTGACTACTGAAAATGTCAAATGGATAAGAGGGTTGGATAATGGATGGATGGTTTTGGAGGTTCATATCTTCAAAGTTCCTGATTACACTAGGTAATGGTTTGTTGTATTAATTAACTATTTGTATGATGTAACAGGTAAAGCACTGGACTTCTCTTATATAATACACTACTGTGGCTGTCCATTTGTCTGTCCAGGATTCTAAATCACCTGTAGCTCACACACTGTTTGACCTATTGACCTGAAATTTGGTACACATATACTATGCGACCTCTACTATCTGGGTGATGATTGACCTCCAAGGTTATTCCTCTTTTTATTTTTATTTTATTTTAGAATCAACTCTCGGCAGCGGCCAGCAGGACAGCCAAGCGGTGCATGCATATGGGCACCGTTCTCATTCCCTACCACCTTTTCATCATTTCCTCTACCTTTTCATACCATAACTCATTCTTGAGGCAGATTGAAAACTTAAGTGCCAGCTTAAGTGAAAAATTGAGGAAAACGTACTAAGTAACAAGTTTTAATGCACAAAGATGCCGACGAAAGAAAAGAAGCGGGCCACTAGGGTGAAGAAAAGAAGAGCTGTTCAGGAAGCAGCAAGCACATCAGCCTCTGAGCAAACGAATGCTAAACATACAGAGAAAAAGTACGAAAACTATGAATGCTCAAGTCAAGTGTATTCACTTCACGTTATCATGCAGTGCGCTGTTACTGGTGAAGCATGATTGAGGTTGGTAATCACATTTTTTGCTGCTGTAGCACAATTTTACAAATGTGTGGCTTTTTTAATTTTATAGTAATGCTGGATTGATTGGGGCTCATATACTTTACTTTATAATGCTAGATAACAAAAATTGTGTAAATTATGATTTTTGTACTTAAAAGTGTAATCAGATGAATTAGTCTTTGTCACATGTACTACAACAAACATAATCACACGGTACTTCACAATGGAGATAATGCCTGCAATACAAACATTACCAGAAAATTCTTAGAAATAGTAATAAAAGCAACTTTGACATGGGAACAATAAGATTGAGAAAACATGAATAATAAATAGATGACAATCAAAAAGAATAATGAACACTTCAGCCTCGTTACAGCACCTCTTTCTTTTTTATTTCTGCCATACTGTTCTGATCTACTATTGACACTTCATCCTTGGCTTGTTTTCTCAAAATACAATTAATTATAAACATGTCTGTATTCTCTATAATGCCAATGATATAATCATAACAACTTGGAACTGTAAGATTTGTATTTTTGGAATGGCATTTGCTCCAAAGAACTGGCTGAATTCTGTCACTCATGCTGGATCACCCTCTGGGCTCCTCAAAGGTAAGTAATTCGATCCTTGGTTTACAGGGGGTTCTGTTGCTCATCATGTCCTGTCCTATTCCTCCCACAGCAGCTAGAAGATGCCCAGTGAAGGCACCTGACTCTGCCCTTCTCGCCTTTAAGTCACGGGATCAACCGAAGGAGGCTTCACTCTTTCAGCAGAACACGACAGTGGATGGAGCTCCTGCTCAATTGACCAAAAAAAGAGCCACCACAGTGCAAAGCCCAACTGTGGCTACTATCTGATTGAGTTATTTCATTGCCTTCACGCCATTGGGTGCTTGTATTTTCAGTATTTATTGAGAACTAAACAGGGACGACCAGGTTGGTGCCCCAACATTTGTTTGCTTGGGTCTTGTAATTCCTCACTTGTCCACAATGCACAACTCAAAACTGCAATGATTCTGAAGAAACTAACAGAAAAACAACTCTGGATGGCTGGTGCATGAGCCTTGGGAATGAAGATGATCTTTGTTTAAGAGTAACATGGATCACTGGGCTCACTGAAAAGTACTTCAGAGGTACTGAAAAATCCTCTTTGCTGTTAATTAAACTACAGTCAAATTTTTAAATTACTGAAACATTTCTGAAAAACTAAAAAGTATGTGTGACAACAATAATTTATACAAGATGACAGTGCTATTCATTTTTCAAAAGAACACAGATGTAATTATACTGCAAGCATCAGCATTATTTTTTTCTCCCATGATTTCCAATTCATTAAAAACTACTTTATATAAAAGTGATACCATAAAAAGTCCACCAGAAACCCAGACTGCTGTTTCATTTTAAAAGATCCATTATTAATCCATCAACCCAGAAATATTGTCAGGCTTGCAGTTTTGTGCACACCTTTTTTTTTCTAAATAAACTCTTGCACAGTTTATTGGAGGCTGATGTCTGATTCTACTGGGAGTGGCTCCATCTCCTTCTGAATATAACAGTTAATTGGGTGAGCAATGATGGCTCCAATTGTACAAACATTCCAAAAACAGAACATGTGAGATTCAAAGTCCAGCTAAAATATTCACTCAAGTGACCTCCAATTCCATGTTCTCAAGTTATTTGATGGTCTATGCAACTGCATGGGTCGTTGTCACAATTTTGATCTTTCATGAAGTGTAATTCAAAGATTAATTTTTATCATTTAAAAAAATAAGTGGGCAAACTATGTCAAAATGTTTGAGACTCAGCCAGAATCTCCTTTGAATTGCCAGTGCGAAAAAGTAATAATAGAGTAGTAGATTTTTAACAATAGTGTTTGCTGTTAGTAGTTTCTCAGTTAAAGAACTGTCCTCAAATGAACAAATGACAGGTCACTTCAACTCGTTGTGTTCCTTTTATCTAGTGTCAGAAACGTGCGATTAGGACACAGTCAACAAACCTGGAGATGAGAGAAATATCGCGAGACAGATATGTGGTAGTAACGATTCTCTCTCTCTTTCTTCAGACAAAAGGAAGAAAATTAAACCTACCATACTTCCGGATTCCAAGATGGCCACCGGAACGTCACCACCAGGAATCATCTGATGACATCACTTCTGGCTCCAACCTATGACGAGACTTCCAATCTCCAGTCGATGTCATCACTTCCACCCATACATCATTTCCGGTCACTTTTGATGACATTGCATCTGTTTGTCAGTTTCAGTGTCATTTCCTGCCAACTCATTTCCGCCCACCATCTTTGTTCTGTATAAAACCCACCATTTTGTAAATGCCATTGTGATGTACTGTAAAGTAATTTTGATTCACCATATTTTTGCCTTTTTCATTGTCTTTGTCCTGTGGACATTATATGGGGACAGTCCCCAACTCTTTTTCCAGTTATATAACTTTTTTCATATCACACTAGGTAGACTAAAAGGACTTGTGCTAGAAAGGAAAGTGGACGTTCTATTGAAGACGGAGTCCTTCCCCTCTCCTTTCCCACCATGCACCCTCACAATGGACCCCTAAAAAACCTTAGCTACATGTTTGACAACAACCTGAATGGGGCAGAGCATCAAAGTTAAAAACAGAAAGGGATGTCCAGACAGAATTGGGGTTGATAAACATAAATCTTACAAATCAGCAACCAAATTAAGACAAAAAGGTGAGGTTGTAGTTTATAAAACCAGAAGTCAAAAATCCTTGAAAAGAAAATGTCACAGAAGCTATTTTTCTTCAGTTAAACAACAATGATTCTCCTTTGAAGCAAATTACAGATAATTACAAAGTGTGCGGTTTTCACTTCAATAAGATGACCGCCAAAACTATGTGAAAACACCCACATGAGCTGAAACTCATAGGACAGGCTGGACAGCATAGCAAACAACAATAAAATGTGAACACCAGCATGCAACTAAATAACTATTATGGCTGTTTTGGTGGTTCAAATAGACTGATTTTTTTTAATTTATGTACAGGAGAGTTACTTTATCATCATTCATTACAGAAGAGTCAAACAAACAATCACACTTTGAATAGAGATCTGTTAAACATAAAGTTATAAGTGCACTACCAAAGATTCTAGGTAAAAAACAAAACTAAATTCTAAAGCAAAAGGTATCTGTTGATTTATATGAGCTGTCATGATGTTTAGATACCCAACTGTGTGTGCCACCTTCTTTTAAAGAGCAATCGTGCCAGTGTCATAGCACGGTGTCACAGCCGGTACAAAAAAGGCAACACCCATTAAAAAACACTAAGGAGGACAAAATATTTTCAAACAAGAAAATAAACGTTAATATGACTTGGAAAACAAGAAAAAATGAATCTGGCAGATGCCTAACATGTTCGTCATAGAAAAGGTTAAAAAAAGTGTGACACATGAAGGCAAAAGATCAGAACATCAAAATGTATGATATAATAGTGCCATTGGTCACCCTCATATACTCAGTCTGCTTGCTTCACACACTCCACGCTGACTCTACATGCATGAGAAGTTTATCTGAGTGGTGGCCAGCACGGCATATGGTAAAAATGAATGAAAAAGGTTAAAAATTGAACACAAAGAAACCAAAGGGCAATGGCAATCAGTTTAAAGTAAATAAGGGCCTCTGGTAAAAAAAAAAAAAACTAGAAATGGTCACCTCTTTCACCTTCAGTTTTAATATGTGAATAGAAAGCAAGCCCTTTTCTTTAGAGGGTCAGGCCTCCAATGGTTCCCAGTCACAAGGTGAAAGACGGTTTGACAGCAAACACCTGGCCTGGGCCCACGGCCTCCATTTGCTTCTCGAGCACATCCTGTGTATAAAAACAGTGACGTCTTTGGCAGCTGAACACACTCCATATGCTAAATGACCTCTGAGCCCAGTTGACCATGGACCTTCAAGGTGTTAGTGCAGCTTCACTGAGGGGATGAATGAAAATCTGAATTGGTACTACATGAAGAATTATCTGGAGTGTGCATGGATCCTCACTTACTGGGGCATGAAACCTCGACTTGGAGTTGTGAATGCTAATCTAGGTTTAAACAAGGATTTATTGAAGCATACATGAAGTTATGCCCCAACAGTAGAAGCTTTCAAATCAAAATGAAAAATATTCTTATTTTTCTTTAAAAATTGAAATGCCACCCTTTGATTCTCTTCATTTTACTTACTCCTCCAACTAGCTGTGAACCACCCAATCTCGCTGAGATTGCACAGATGGTGAACCAGCTGATGGGGGGAAGGGCTGCAGGGATATGTGGTATCTGGGGTCAACTTCTCCAGGCTGGTGGTAAGGCTGTCTTCCTGTCAATCTTTGCTTCCATTTGGAAGACTGGCATTATCCCAACTGACTGGAAAACGGGACTTGTCGTCCCTATCTAGAAACGGAAGGGTGATCGTCTGGATTGCAGCAACTACAGGAGGATAACACTGCTCTTGGTGCCGGGTACGGTCCTTGCTAGGGTCGTCCTAAATAGGATCTGTGATCACTTGCTCACCTACCAGCGACCGAAACCGTCTGGTTTTATGCCTAAGAAGTCTACCATCGACTGCATCCTGGCACTGAGGGTTCTCATGGAGCGCAAATGCGAATATTGGCAGAGTTTCTTTGCAGACTTTGTTGATTTTTGCAAAGTATTTGACTCAGTTGATCGAGCTGCCCTTTGGCACATCCTGAAGGTTTGCGGGATTTCTTTGAGGTTGCTGGATATCATGGCTGGCCTGTACACTGGTACTGTGAGTGCTGTGCAGAGTGGAGGCAGGACCTCTACATTTTTCCCAGTTGATTCTGGGGTTCATCAGGGGTGTGTTCTTGCTCCTACTCTGTTCAATGCTTGTATGGACTGGGTGTTGGGCAAGGTTGTGGGGTCCAACGGCTGTGGGGCATCTGTTGGTGAAGAAAGATTCATGGATCTTGACTTTGCTGACGATGCAGTGATCTTCGCAGAGTCAATGAAGGCTCTGATCGGGGCTCTCAAGAGACTGAGTGAGGAGTCTGAGTGTCTGGGCTTGCGAGTGTCCTGGATAAAAACCAAGATCAAGGCCTTTAATGACCTCTTGGGCACAGCCATCAGCAGTGTGTCTGTTTGCAGAGAGAGTGTCGACCTTGTTGAGGGGTTTACTTACCATGGCAGTGACATTCATGTCTTTGGTGACTCTTCCTATGAAGTCAGTAGACGGATTGGGAGAGCATGGGGGGTCATGAGGTCACTGGAAAGGGGTGTGTGGTGCTACTGATATCTATGCAAAAGGACGAAGGTCCAAGTCTTTAGAGTCCTGGTGCTTCCTGTCTTGCTATATGGTTGCGAGACATGGACGCTATCCAGTGACCTAAGCCAAAGACTGGACTCCTTTGGTGCTGTGTCTGTCTGGAAAATCCTTGGGTACCGTTGGTTTGACTTTGTGTCGAATGAGCGGTTGCTCATGGAGTCACGAATGAGGCACATTACCTGCATTGTGAGGGAGCATCAGTTACGGCACTATGGCCATGTGGCGCGTTTCCCCAAGGGTGATCCAGCTTGTAAGATCCTCATTGTTGGGGACCCGAGTGGCTGGACCAGGCCAAGGATTCATCCACGTAACACCTGGCTGCGGCAGATAGAGGGTCATTACTGGAGAGTGGGACTGGACCGCGTGTCTGCCTGGGTGGTTGCAAACCAGGATCCTGAGTTGTTTCGCCATGTAGTGGGTGCGGCAATGCACTGTATCAGTGCAAGCTCCCCAATTTGACTTGACTTGATTTTACTTATTGTTTTAACATTCTGTCATTTTACTTTTTTTCTATCCATCATTTGGTTGTATTTTATTTCTTTATTGTATTTTATCCTTAACATGTAAAGCAGTTTGAATTGCCTAATGGTACAAAATGTGCTATATAAATAAAGTTGCTTTGCTGTGCTTTAGAGGCTGCAAAAGAAAATAAAAAATAATCTGTGGAAGTGCATGAAACCCCCTTCACTTATATTACAATATTACACTTTATCTGGGGTGAGTGAATCCTCACCTGACATTTCATCTGGTGCTCCATTTGGGAGCAAATGATGTTTCATCAGAGGTGTATGAAACATTGTTAGGTTATTATGAAAGACTCGTCTAGGTGTACATGATGCCTCTTCTGGGCTAACATCTTTCCAGGCATAAATAGGTGCAAACAGCACCCTAACTCGCTCTGGGCTCTGAGATTATTATTAGGATGCATTTAAAAATGTCTTGGAATTGCTATGAAGCAGGAAAAATCACAACCTATGCATACACCAGATAAAGTGGCAAGCTTCACATAGTGACCTCCAAAGATGTATTTAAATGTATGACTAAAGCAGGAAAGTTTCCATTCATAGCACTCACTATAAGTTAATTCCATTCAGTGCTGATATTTTTTGAATGGAGTAAGAAGACTAAGTATATTTAATGGTTGGACATGCAAGAAAGAACTTCCCTGTACTCTGCAGACATGACAATACTACTTCTGCTAGTACTATGTATTGGTTATTGTTAATAATTAATGTTGTACTAACTACAGTGGTCTGGAAAAACAGGGTCAAGGGTGAAAAATAAAAAAGTGAGCAAAAAGTTTAGATCTTTGTTGGAAAAGGAGACACCAGGTTAAGAGTTATGTCAGGATAGACTGGGAGGGCAGTAACCCTATCCCAGTCACAAGATGGTATGATATTCTCTTTATGGTGATGGGCCATCAACCTAGAACTAGCTGAGTACATCTGCCTCCTTAAATAAAATAGTCCTGAAGAGTACTCAAGAAACAAAGACAGCTAGAAGGCACTATGGTTTGATGGCTCCTGGAACTTCTGAATTAACCATTTACTGCAGAGATGAGTTGGTGGTAAACTTGAGTATGAGAAATACAGGGACATTCTTTGTCGTGGTGTATTGTGTCCAGAGTTAAAAAGTAAAGTTGGCTTACCTTTCATGCAGGATGATGCATTAATCTGTGACTTTAATTTGGCTCCATGAGGCAATTTTCCCATTTCTGGATAGACATATTTTCAGGCTCTTGTCTTATACAATGGGGAAGAGTGCACAGCAACACCATCAAGACAATTATCTCTTCATCTGAAAGAGAAAATAATTATGAGAAAGTTCAATTAGCATTTCAGGTTCACAATATAAGGTTATGCATGAGATAAAGTGCTTCCATCAACAAAACTAATGGAACTGAAATGTTCTTGAAGTGTTTGCAAAGAATTTGACTAAGCAGGGTGAAATCTGTGACCTCAGGAACTTTCACCCTGAGTGCATTAGAAGTGCATGAATTTACTAATGTACCCTGAAGTCATCTGGAAGACTAAGAACATGAAATATGTGACTGTAAGTAGCAAAAAAGATTAAATGGATGAAGTTTAGTTTTTGATGTCTGTGTTCAATGTCTTACTGTGTGACTTTAAATTGTTTTAGGTATGTAGATATTTGTCTCTCAACAGAATAACTGACTCCCATAGCCTGACAAATCAAAAGCTAAGGTGAACGGTCTTAAAGTGAAACTGTAGTGTTTTGGAAATCTGAGGAAAGGGCAACAAGATATAGTTTTGTTAGTAGCCCCATTACACTGTTATTGCTCCAGCATTCAATGTTCAAATCCCACACTCAGTACACATCTGTGTTTAGTGTGCATGTTCTCCAAATGTATACATGGATTTTTCTTCCACATCCAAAGGTCATGAGTGTGAAATCAATTGGTTCCATGTTCAGAAGGAGGCCCTCCAATGGACTGGTGCTCTGTCCCGTGCTATACTCACTGAACAGGTAGTCAGTTTAAAAAAAGTGTGAGTGATTACCAGAAGATAAATACGTGGTCAGTAATAGGAGGAGTCAATGTCAGAAGTAAGAAAGAAAGTCTACAAAGCCAAACCGCTAACTAAAAACCAAAGTCAAAAGTATAAAGCTTGTTTCTATTGCGAGGAGTCACAAAAAATAAGAATGGTAAAACCGCCGTTTAAGTCACTCTCAGATAAGCCCTTAATGCACGTTGTAACCTTTATTTGGTTAAGTCAATGATACCACATCTCGTGAGCTTCTGGTGAATCATGGGAAAGATTGCAATGGCAACAACCACACAACTATCACCAAAATAGTGGCCAAAATGGCAGTAAATAACTGTAAACTCTTCAGAGAAGCTTTTGATTACAAAAATAAATTGCACCTCTGAATGTCTTGATATCAGAACTAGAGTCTTATCAAAATAGAGCCTACGATGGAAAGGACAAAATTCTATCCACAAAACCTCATCCAGTTACCTTTCTAACAAAATCAGAAGAAATGCATGCATTTAATGGGCAATTTTGAATGGCTGACTGAGTCATGCTCCCATGATGCTAGAAATGAATGGAGATGATGATGCAGGGACATCAGTGAATTTGAAAAAAAGTTAATGAAGCTGTGCAACAACAAAGAATTACATAAACAGTCATGAGAGACATTGTACCAACCCTCTCTTGTTATTCATATGGGTTTGGGGTAACTATTCCTTATGACTGCTACAGAAAGCTTAAAATAAATAGCTTTTTTTGAAATTTTTCTTTTAAAATAAGGTGTAAATATGAAATTTTCCAACAGGAGATGAGCTTTGAGGGAACAGCAGCGATAATGAATAACATTGTAAATATTGATGTAACACAAAGAAAAAGACCCATACCTCAGAGCACTTTACTCACTATCATAGAATAAGGACTAAAGATTAATAAAGATAAGTGTCACTTTGGAAAACAAGGAACAAATGGTATTAGTCCAGAGCCCAGCAAAGTGAAAGCCAGGACTAAGTTATCCAGTTCAATAAAAGTAACAGAGATGCACCCTATACTCTGAATTATTAACTTTGGTATATTTCTTCACAGACTGTTCTCCATGCTAAATCCAGTCACAGGGCTGCAGAGTGAATAAGAGGAAGCCTCAAGCAGAAGCATTCAGCAAAACGAAGAGCCTGTTGGTCACTGCACCACTATTAGCATATTATGGCGGCAGCAAACTGACAGTGATGGATGACACTACTGTAGCCTTGGAACTCCATTGATAGAAGGCCAAGGTGGCAAGCTGTAACATGACACATTTTGTTTATACACTATATAAGATTGAAAAAGAAAATGGCGAAAGAAATATGTACATTGGAGAGGTATTTATGCTACTTACAGGTTTGCAGAAAGATACTGTGTCCAAGGTTGTGGTTATCAGAACATGACATTGACTGAGTGTTTTTTGCTGCCACAGACTGCGTAAAATTTCTCTTAAAGAAGTTGTAGTGAAAACATTTGATCCAAGAATGAATAGTAGACTGCACAAATCCAAAAGCACAAAAGACAGAAGCCCATTTTCTAATGCAGAAATTGCCAATATTATGCTCAACTGGTCATTGAGCAATTCAATGATCTGTTGGTTTGAACTGAATGATAAGAATTACCCCTTTTGTCTTGCCCGTTATTCTTGAAACACTAGAGTAATGCTATTGCCTTACGGGAAAACAGTTCCTTTCAGTGCATAGTTGCTATTTATGTGGAGCTTTCCCATTTAAAGTTTAGCCCCATGCAAAATACTCTGGTTTCCTTCTACATCCCAAAGGTTTACCCGATAATTTGTTAATTGACAACTGTAAACTCCAGGAATGGAGGGGTGTAAGTGTGTTAGTGAATGTGTCCATCAATGCATTCCACAAAGGGTTGGTACCTAAAGCTACTGAAATGAGCTCTAGCTCCCCATAATTCCTTAAAGAAAAATTGATTCAGGATGTTGTAGAAGAAGATATTTACATCTTAGCATCTGTTCTTAGGTACGCTATTCCAGCAAACTCAACACTGCAGCGATAATGATGTCCATCATCTAATGATTGTTCTACATGGTCATATATGCATCAAAAGGTTCAATTTGAGAGTCTTCTGCAAATCTGTGCTCTCTACACTCTCCTATTGTCAATATTTATTTTCCACCCCATCACACACACCACCAATCACAAAGTGTACTGCTCCTTGATGAATCATGATATCTCATAGCTGCGTTGTTAATCTGATAAGTCAGGGCTTCAGGGTGTTTTGGAACCACTCTGTTCACTATTGTTTTCTAGCCTCAGTTCCAAATGAGGACATTGTAATTTGTCTAGTAAGAAGTAAGTTAGGGATTCTAATGCTTAGTCCGATTCAGCAAGCTTGGATCTTAAAGATCATGGCCTTAAAGAAGACTCTGGCTATGGCGGAGAGATCCTCCCAGGTGATACAGACAAAGCTCTGTGGATGCTGTGGATGCAGCCTTCAGGTCAAAATAGAAAGTAACCGAGAAACCTAATGGTGTTCATATATAAGGACATAAGACATCTCAGAAATGAAATGAGAGGAGATAATTCAGTCAGTCAAGCTTATTTAGACAGCTAAAAGCATATTGAAGCACTTATATCCTTACATTAGTTACAGCCAGTGCCACACTTGATGGTGACCTGCTTAAGTCATGACTGGTCCAAAGACCATAGTGACTATTCATTGAAAAGTTGTAGCCCAATCATGTAAATCACAGAATTGAGAGATTCTTTTACAATCACCAACATCCAGCAGAGGACACACACAACATACATTCTTTGTAGACAGTTTTAAAGCAAAATGCAATGGAGAGAACTTCTGCTGTGATTAAGAGGGTATCAGAGCAGAGTTCTTAATTTGTGTTATGTTAAGATTTGAGTGGCAAAACAATTTATTCACAAAACATACTTCATATGTGTAAGATGATTTACAAGATTGTCTCAACCTGTTCGCCATCATGCTCAACACATGTACCATATGTGGCATATAAATTGTCTACAAATGCCAAGTTATTGCCGAGGGGTACTATATTCACTGGTGCAAGTTACTGTGACTTGCTGGAGACCAATGTGATGACAACGTGAAGAAAGCGGTGAAAGAGTGGTTGTGAGGAACTTCCAGGCAGGCGGCGCAAGTGCATTGAGAAGAGTGGAGACTACATTGAGAAATGACATTATCAGTTTTGTTAAGGTTCGTTCCATTTTCTAATAAATTTCATCTTCTCACTTTAGTTTGACTCGCCCTCGTAAAAAATTAGTGATGAGCAAAACAGTTTATGTGAAACTGAATTTGAAGAAAAATGCCTTAAAACATATTGTTTCCCGTTAAAGAAAAATTTGTTAAACTAAATGTTTTTCACTTCTACTGAATTCAGGCCATTCACACAAGAAGAAAGGCTTTCAGTTCCTGTCTGGAAGCATTTTCATGTACTAATTATGAATGAGTCTGTCAGTCATTTAGAATATAAATAAAGATCTCTAGTGAAAAATAAATAAATAATAAATAAGTGTACATATTCTCAACTAGGATAAGGTGATTGCTAGGTCTTGGCAGGGGTGATATTTTGGTAGTGTCAACTTTCTGTGTACTGTGGAGAAAATACAGTAATGTGCACGGAGTGTGATTTAGTGTGTCTTCTTATGGAAATATATAGCATGTGACATTAAAATAAAGCACTGCACTCCTCCATTGTGATGTAAAAGAGAGGCATAAATAGAATTGATTTTACAGATTACATGGTTTACACTGTTGCAGAAAATAATCTAAGTAAACACAAAAGTGTGAAAGAAAGTACAAAAAATGCTTTACTGAGTTTCACATTCTGCAATTGTGAAATCACATGTGAAATAAATTTTTGTGTCAGTTTTGTGAAACTATATGTGATTCAAAACTTGACTGTTTTGCTCATCACTAAAAACATTATATTAGGATCAAGGACCTAACAGAGAGGAAGACCGTGTTCATGACTGCTTCAGCCCTTTTTTTAATGCTGTCATACAAATTAGGTGTAGCAGGATGTTATACTATTCTTCAAGACTAAAATCCTCCAGTTCTTTGTTGGTTTAAGGAAGTGGAAATGTCCTTTGTAACCCATGATCCAGAACTTCCAATAAATGTTTAATGATGTGGTTCTGTGAAATGTTTATGATTTAGGATTTTTATAACAGGTTTTTAGATCTAGTGATTTGGGAGGCAATAGAAAGTATTGAGTTCATCTTGCTGTTTGTGAAACTACTCTTACATTTACAGTATTTACCAGTATATATGAGGGTGTTATCATTCTGGAATAGGGGAACATCATGAGGTGTAATGACAAGGTGTAATGATCAGTCTTATAAAATAGTTTTATAGTCCTTCTACAATATACATCTATGTGAAGCAATCATCAAATCTACTGACTCCCACAAGATGCCAGCCCACACCTTTATGGACCCCCCACCATATTTAACAGTTGGCAAGAGACATTATATATTGAAAGCATCCTTTGGCTTTCTCCAAACAGGGTGAAAGACGACTCATCAGGCAGATTACTTCTTTCTATTTCTCTGGTCTCATATCGCGCAGGTTTTGTTATCCTTATACCAAGTTCTGCATCTTTAAAAGTTTGACATTAATTCCAGTGTCGTGAAGCTCACAATGTATATTTTTTCTTGAGACTAAGTCACAGAGGTACTAATTGAATTATGTGTTAATCTTTAAGGTTGTACTTGTTTGGCATTTACTGGCTATCCTGAAATGTGTCTGTCTATCCCTGTTAATGAGCTTCTACTACTGTAGTTGTTTCATGCTTAGTATATGATGTCATTATTTTGTAGAATGGTCACCCTAACACACAAACTAACTGCAAGACGCACCTGCAATGTTGGGTTCTTGCAATCTGGGCACCGACTATTTTGCCTGTTTGGAACTCAGTTAGTGGCCTCATGTTGATTTGAAAACACATAACTCTTTTATAGCTGATGCATACTGCTAGCTGGCAATCGACCTAATGTGACTCAACTTTGCAGCTGCATTTATAACTGTGCTTTGGTTACCTCAAAGCCAAATTCATTTTTCATGTGGTGTTTCCATTATTTTGTCCACCCATGCATTTGTCAATCTCTCTTTACACTCACTTTCTTTCTTGGGGTTTTGAAGTACAGAGACTGGCATCAATAGGTGCAGAAATGTTTTATGCAGCCATGGACATCCTGTCCACACAGAAGACATAGATGTAAAGCAGGTTCATGCACTATTAAGAGAAAGCTCTACCCACTACACCATATTATCTTCATACATAGTAATAATATTGATTTATTTTTACAAAATCAATTAATGTAAACCTATAAGACGATCAAGATACCTCCTTGTTACCAAAAATTTAATTCCTAGGTGAGAAGGGATTTCTCATTCTTCTGAATTGAGTAAATCAGAAGATACAAAATTGGAGAAATTACTATAAATGTATTATGACAGTATGTGTTGAGTGTATTGCTCTTATTAATACTGGAAATTTCATTTAGCCTGGAAATCAAACATTTGGTTGCCTGTCCAGGAAACTATGGAGATGTAGTGAATCTTGAAGCATAAAAAATGTTTTCCTTTATGATGATAATGACTTTATGTTGTCTGTGCTGAAAAGGGAAAACTGATCATCAACTGATCATGTAGATCATGCCTTCTTTCTCCCCTGTTCTTTATCCGTTTTTTCTGTGGTGGCGATCTGCACCACCACCACCTGATCAAGGCAGCATTTAGTCCCAACATTGATGTATTGAAAGCCAGATGTCCACATGACCATCATCATCAATATTTTTCACATGAAGCCTGAAAATCATGTAGACTCTTTTAGATCATTTATGTTAGGTAGGATGCCCAGTGGGGGCAGGATGTTCTTATGGCATCAGAACCCCTGCAGATTTTGTTTTTTTTCTCCAGTCCTCTGCAGTTTATTTTTTGCTTTTTCTGTCCTCCTGGCTATCGGACCTTACTTTATTCTTTGCTATGTGGTCTTGCCTAATCTTATTTTTATTTTTTATAGACTTTTCTTTCTTCATCTTGTAAAGCACTTTGAGCTACATCATTTGCATGATAATGTACTAAATAAATAAATGTTGTTATGGAATGCCTGGTTAAAAAGATTACTTGTTTAGTATACAGTGGAATCAAAAAAGAAAAATGTGTGGAATACTTTTGAAAGGTCTTGTAGTAGTGGTACTGAAAAAGAAATTTGTGAAAATCAGAAAAGTGAGTCTTAGGGTTTGGAGCTCTCAAAGCTATGCCATCATTGGGTCACTTCAGAAAC
This sequence comes from Polypterus senegalus, assembly GCF_016835505.1. Lineage (NCBI taxonomy): Eukaryota > Metazoa > Chordata > Cladistia > Polypteriformes > Polypteridae > Polypterus > Polypterus senegalus. Next base: position 132,921,686 of record NC_053154.1, read on the forward strand.
CATATTCCCCCTTAAATATACAGTATCCTACATATATTTTTAAATGTGCTTAATCAAATTCTGAACTATACGGGCTATCCAGGTAGCACAGAGCACAAAATAGAAACCATCCCTAGAAGTTTTGCAAGTATGAAAGTATAGTATTAATCATTATTAAATACCGAAAACATTGTTCACGGTGGACATTTGTGACTGTGCAAAGATAAAAGAAACAACGTGACACCAAGTGCTAAGACACTTTTAGAGATGACAGTTACTGGCAGGGGCAGTTCTCCCACTTTCACATTTTGCTGGACGCTTTTCTTCTTTACTCAGTTACCCCCAACTTCAGCTGCATGTCTTTCTTTCACCCTTACAATTGTTGCCCTCAGTCTCCTTCAGGCTAAATCTTCTTGAACAGGTGCATGAAGGGCCATTTTATCTTCCCTCAGGAGCTAGATAATGTGAGTATCATATGACTAAAGTCTCATCAGATAATAATTGGAATAACTAATATAAACTGGCTGTGGCACCTGTCTACATAGATTACACTTATGGAATATCCTATGACAGAATATACATAGAAACCAGAAAGCAAGCTTGAGCAGGGGCCAGACAGATTAAGATTGCATATAACATATAAATGTTAATTATATAAATGTAAAAAACATTAAAATAACATTTTATAGAATTATATTTTTAAAAATGAATTTATATTTAAGATGTTATTTAATTATTCATGAAAACATTCCTGAAAATCCTTGTTATTGTCAGGGCATACTGATAAAAGACTTTGAGTATGAGTGTGAATGTTTAACTTTGGTTGAGTGGGCTTATGATGGACTGACTCCCAGTCCAGGTTTCTTTCCTCTCTTACACCCAGTGCTGCAAGGATACACTCTGGCTTAGTCTCGTAAAGCCAGACATGATTCTCAAACAAAAATACATGTTGGGACAACTCATCAAAAAAATGTGTAGTCAATAGCGGATGAAATCTGCTGCTGCAAAGTTGTGTGCCTACAGAGGTTCTACTAAAACACCCACCAACAATTCCTCCAGTCCATGCACTTCAAAGTTTATGGGTTTCAGGGATAGAGGAAAAGAAAGAGAACAGAAGATTTGATGGCGAGGGAAAATAAAAAGTAACAATTGCTGTTACAAGTTCAGGAGCTCAGTAGCACTAGGCAAATGAAGCTTAATGATTAATTTGTACATTTTAAATGCGCACTGAGACAGAAGAGAGACACCCACGTAGCCCACTTCAGCTATTTGGCTCCATGTTTGAAAGTACGTCTGACCGCTAGAAGATTTTTATATCATTTTTGACTACTGCAGCACTGTATGAAAGCATTGTGGTCTATGGATATTCAACGTGGTATAACGCTACATTCTGCCTTGGCATGTTTGCATATCCAATTAGACGGTAATGTTAACTTACTTTAATGTTTGTTTAGGCGTGCAGTCAAAAGGTGTTGTGCAGTCTTGTCTGTGCTTTTAATGGTGTTGATTGGCAGATTTACTGATTCAGGTATTTTGAGGACTAAATCAGCATCTGCATCTTCATTATCAGCTCTCTTAATGGCAGTCCTTTTAACAGGGTGTGATACATTGTTTACTACAAATGCATATTTTGCAGTTCATATGTTCATGAACATAGCTGCCAGTGCATTGAAAGTGAACAACAGAGATTGTATATAGCACCTGCGACTATGTATCGTTCTCATTTACCATTGATGTCTTCAAATGCCAAAGTATAATCTGATGTTACAGGAATGTTTTTCCTTCCAACTGGACATGTTTGTTTTTAACACGTGCATTGCACTCTCTGCAGACGTGACACACATTTATATGTTTAGGGGATTTTCTGTAGACTGTTAATTACAATCAGACGTTTGACCTCTGTCAGACTAGCTTAACGAGAGCACAACTTTTCTTTGCAGTTTAAAATCTCTACTTTGAGTGCTGCCTTCATGAGGCATTGGATTGGTTTAGAAACATTACAGTCAGTGGGCTGTCTAATTGTTCCCACCCAGTTTTTAGCAAAAGTTACTCATGCTTGTCTCTATAAGTATATATTATACGTGTGGCTCAGTGAGACTAGCTCAGGCCATAAACAACTTTAAAGGGAATTAAGCGGGTTTTGAGAATATTATCCTTGTCTTTTATGATTATATGAGCCAATAACACACTTAATTATAATGAATTTTGTTCTAAGAAAAATGGATTCAGTGATAAAAAAAGCTATAATCCTTTCCAAATAGAAACTTAGAGTGAAAGCAAAAAAGTTTCACAACATAAGATTTATGTTACCTGCCATTTTTATGGGGCCATGTTTGGAGTGCATGTGGTGTTCAGCATGTGTCACAAAAAATTAGACAATGATGTTGTACAGTAAGATCACTGTCTAAACAGGCAGAAAAAACCAACGTCCTTGTAAGTGCCATTCAGATGGCACCTTTGACCACTGAGAAAATGAACAGATGGAATACGATCAGAACAATAGGAGAAGACTGATAGTAGAGTGAAGAGAAAGGAGAGTCAGTGGAAAGTGTCTTCTCATTAACATTTTATGGATACAACTGAACTGACACTGTTCTTTGTAATTGCCGAATATATGACACCTTGTCCAAAGTTTTTTTGATTTTTTTTTTGTAGAAAAAAAATGTGATTAATAAATAATAATTCTAAAAAGTCAACAGTTTTAGTATTTTACAAGCTCCTAATATTGTAACTAATAGATGCAGTCTCTGGTTGTCTTTCACTGCCAGTGTTTATATATATTATATAAAATGCAAGCTTGCACAACATCTTGGGCTGGTTTCTAGATTGCACACAAAGACTATATGATAGAAAATGGAATGAAAGATAGATGGAAGGTTTAGTTTAAAAATTTGGGGCTTAATCATATGAATAATGCCATTATGAGGAACTGCTTTGTGTTGCAGCGTAACAGATCTTGCATCCTGACATTAAGTTGAGCATCTGGTCTTTGTCTGTGTTAAGCCTTTTACACTGATGGATTTTTTAACAACGGCATTCATCTACTTGTCAAGGAGATCACCATGAGACTACAAATTTCAAAGATGAACCACAATTTGTGCATTGTGATACCGGTTATATTGTTTTCATTTGGTATATGTTTAAACAAGCTTCAGATTTCACAAGTTGTTCCACTTTTACCTTTGTATCTTCTACCAACTGCTATATATAAAAAAACACTGACAAACTTCATCATTAATCTCAATGACACCAGGGAAAGCAAGATTCACTAGTATCCAAAACCACCTTCTCTACAGGGATCTAGGAGTGTATAAAAATATAATATTACAATGAAGGCTAACTAACTCTCAGAGGAAAGGCAAGAGCAACAGCACATTCTATTCAACAGCTGTGACCTGAGCTCTAGTTAGAACATGTTTGAATAAAGAACATGCTACATACAGTGCAGCACCACAGACATCTTTCCAGACAGCAGTGAACCACATTCTGGCATCACAGAAGAAGTTGCACCAGCATCAAGCAATGGTAATGTAAAAAGAGTCTTCCAGCTTAGATGAAATTCACATCACGATTACACCATCCTATTATACCTTTATTTTTGTGGACCAAACCATTATATATTGCAATTATAGAGTGTGTGCACTAGTACACCATATTTTGCTTCTATGTTTTTGCATAATGGGCATGTTGCTGGGATCAGGCCTTGAGTGGAAGACAACACATAACAGATTTTACTTGGAATTTTTGTATTCAGCAAAATAGCACCTAACATGCAGAACTCAAATGTGAAAAAATAAGTACAACTCATCATTTAGCAGCTCATAGAACCATCATTGGTGCTAACAGCGTGAAGTGATCATCTTCTGTATGGTTTTATTAGCCTCTCACTGGAGGAATGCTGGACAACTCCTTCAAGCAACATTGCTTCGTCTCATTGAGTCTGAGGGCAATAACCTATGCACACCTTCTTTAATGAGGTTAAATCTGGGCATTGACTTGGCCATTTGTTCTCCTTGATTCAATGTTTTTAACATGTCAGACAAAAGGCCTCACATTTTCTACTGGAATGATCTGATAAAAAGAGGACTATCTATCTATCTATCTATCTATCTATCTATCTATCTATCTATCTATCTATCTATCTATCTATCTATCTATCTATCTATCTATCTATCTATCTATCTATCTATCTATCTATCTATCTATCTGTTTTGTGGTAGGTCCAGAGCATAACATTTATTTGAACAGCAATTAACTTGATTAAGGGTGCTAACTTATTCTGCTTGACAGGCAGGGTGAAAATTCAAAAAGAACAATGATTTCATTTGTTAATATGTTTCAAACCTTTTTTGTAAAACTTGAGTTATTTGTATGGAATGTTATTTGATTTTAATAAAATCAAAAAATATATATATTTTTGAATCTCTGGCCCAACAAAATAATGAAAGAGTGACACCTTCCGAAATGGTCCATAAAGCAAGAATCTCCCAAAAGGTAAGCATAAACCCATAAAAAAGGGAGGCTTTATACCTAACTTCAAAATGAATGTCAGGTTTTCAATTTAAAGTAATAGCAAAGAGTCTCACCAGAGGGGGAACTGTTAAAGCTGTAGCTGGAGCAAGACAAGTTCATAAAACTGTTATAAAAAAATAGAAACTGTATTTTTAAAGCTGAAAAAGAAGGAGTTGCCAAAGGGAATCCAAAACCAGCAAATATATATATATGAACTATGTATGTATATATATATATAGTCACACACGGAGCAGCTAAAGGGCTTGAATGACAGTAATTCCGAACCACACCGGGAGATAGCAGAGTGCACTGACCCTTTTTCTTGCTTCCGTCCATGGGAAATTCTGCCTGGTCCTGCTGATGTCAATTCTGTTTATGACTCCTTAGACATCACTTCCGGGTCTGAGCCTATGGATGAAGACTTTTCTGGTTCTGGGCCCTCTGATATCATTTCCGGGCCTGAGCCTATGGATGAAGACCCTTCCGGTCCCAACCCCCGTGATGTCATTTCCCTTTATTGACGTTTAAAAGCCACCACCTTTCCCCTGTCCCCTCAGTTCTGTTTTGGACTCTGATTTGAGCATATCAGTGCTATCACTTTTTTCAACTTTGTAGCCACGAAACAATATACGGGTGGCTGCCCCAAACCTTGCTATGGCTCTTTATCGAGTTTGTGAAAATATATATTTGAAATTTTTGAATACTTTATATATACATATAAAGTATCCAAAAATTACAGAACTGAAAAAGAGCATAATACTTACAAAACCACCAAACTTCACCAGAGCCCATTCAAATGATCTGCAGGGCATTGTTATCCATTACATTTAAAGGCTGATGTTTATATCCTAACAATGCGGATCCACCCACAAAATATAAGGTATGTAACAGAACATATTTTCAGACATAGAAAATAAATAAACATAAAATAAACTTGACATAAACAATATTATAAGGCAAATGGTAAAAATACACAATATTTACATAAATTATAGTAATTAAAGAACCATGAATAAACAAAAAAAGACTTAAAAAAGTAGTTCAAACATATAGTGAGTTAGGAGAGGAACCCTGACTTAGACACAACAAAAATTGATATGAGTGTCTGATCATTTGCTTTAGCCAGGGAAAAGCAATACTTTAAAAATTAATCCAGCAGATAAATGTGTCTTGAAGCGCCCATGAGTGACATTTTTTTCATTATATCAATAGGGGCAGCAAATACCCCTTTCCAAAATTTAAGCAAAATAATGGAAATGGCATTAAGGGTGATGTTAACATGATGCAGGAAATTATGCCTACTGATCAAAGCATTTGTGTGCCTTCAGTTTATAGAAATTCCTGTTTTGCACGGAATGTAAATGGGGAATCCTAACACAACTAACCATTCATTTTTAACTACAAACGGGTCTGCTTCATTTTTTCAGATAGTATTGCACTAGCAGATATTTTATTTATTGAATGAGAAGAGGGTGAAGATTATTGAGAGTTTTTCCAAAACCATCGATATGCAACATGCAAGCCACACCTTGCTTGGCTGACTTTTGCAGTTTTCGGGGATTGACCTTGTGTCTCACTGAGAGTCAAACAGGGCACTCAGGACATGGAGTTGAAATAATTGGTATGCTGAGAATGAATACTTCTTTTTGTGGTCTGCAGGGTATGCTGTATTTAAGTGCTGCTCACATAGCTTGTGTGCTAATAGAACTGCACGCAGTGCAGGTTGAAATGTTGACTGCTGACAGGTGGTCATGGAGCAGTTTGTAAAAGGGGGTTGGTCACTGAGAGGCAGGATTTATCTCTTTAACTATTTTCAGAAAAACACACAATTTTGTTATGTGCATAGTCAAGAAGATATAGGAGACATAAGTAATGTGATAGGCCGGGAAGAGATTTTTGGAAGCATGATTCTATGATAAAGATACAGAGTGGTTATCAGACACACTGCATAATAAAACTGTTCAAGTAAGATAGATATGGACATAATAAACAAATATGAGAAACATGTTATGGTAATGCAGCCAGGCACAAAGAGAAATGGGACACTGGAAACAGGACACAAGGACCCAGACCAGGAATATCATAGTGGGGGAAAGAGGACACATCACTCAACTGTGCAATCTGGGAGGCACAGTGTAATACGAAATACTGGAATGGGAGGATAACATAGGTTCAGAATACAGATGGATGGATGGATGGATGGAAGTTTTATGCAAAAATGCAAAATATATTTTGATATAATAAATTCAGAAAAAATATCATGACCAACAGGAGAAACTAAAAAAAGTGGAACTGGAATGGGAATTACATAATGTGGCAATGTACTGATAAATGGTCATTATTTGGTGATAAAGACCAATATTTTAAGCCATGACACTGGAGCTAAGAGGCAGCAGTACTAACCAATGCACCACCACTTATATTTATTTTAAAAAGTACAGTGCCAAAGATTCAATCCACTAAAACACTTTTCAATTATTATTAAAGCTAAATAATTTGGCAGCATGTGTTTATTTGCTTTTGAAAAAATAATATTAGAATAAATGGACGTAAATAATGAATTTTTAAAGTAAGTCTGTATTTTCCATGTTCTCCTTTAGAAGGCAAAATTGCAACAATTTGCTTTGGCGCATGGCTGTATAATTTTCTTTTAGAAAATTAGAACAATCTAACCAGGAACAGGCCATTCAGCCCAACAAGTTCTTTTCCTAGAGATTCAAAACCTATTTATATTTCTTTGCAGTGATCATCCCGTTCATTTTGAACAGATTCCCTGCATAATTTGCTGAATGCTCCCCCAGACCATGACAGAGCTGCCAACACACTTCACAAAAGGCAGCGGACTGACATCGATGGACTTCTCACCAGCTCTTCTTCTGACATACTGGCATCTTTTGTGAACCACAAATTTCGAATTTAGATTAAACACTTGATAAGATTTTCTTCCACTGGTTGTCAGTCAAATGTTTTATGGTCTTACATGTACTAAAAAATAATTTCTGCTTGTTGCCTTTCCCGACCATTGATTCCTTAACTGCAATACATCATACAAGATAATTTCTTTTAAGACAACTTGAAGTGTTTATTTTTGTATCAGACAACTCTGCTGCATGTTAAGCAAGCACTACCCTGGTTTTTCTTCTGTCCTAACTCTTTTGGTCCTGACATCCTATTAGTAGTCCATATATATGCAGCCGTTTTTGTAAAGCACAGGTATGTTTGCAGTCATTGGAACCAGGCATGCTACTATTAGCGCAGACCAGAGAGATTGGCATACAGTCCATGAAACACGGAAGTGAAACAAGTAGTATTGAAGTATTTGGCAGCTATTGTATAATAATAATGATTATTTTTTTGATTTTTCATTGTTGAGCTTCTTAGACATTCCAAAGGTAGAATATCTCACAAAATAATTTTTCCCATAAAAACAGAAAATCCATGGCCGAAAGGGTTAGAATACCCTTGAAGGACTGTTTGTTAGATGCAGATATCTTATTTGAATCTTTCAAGGCATTTTCTGTCCTCAGCTTGCTCAACTTATTCACATTTATTTATGGCAGTTTAAACACTGCATCTTGAAAATCTGGTTTGATGTGCTGTTACCCACAGACTATAACCTTATTAATGCAGTTTAATATTTGTCAAAGTGTGTTAGTCTAGCCTTTTTCAAACGTTTTATCAAGAAACCCAAATATTTGTGGTTTATTAAATAGCACCACTTGACACCTATTTCAGAAACACGTTATCCTTTTGTTTATTGGATTCTACTTTTGTTTTTGTATGCTACTAACTTTTATTTCTATTTGACATTTTCTTATTATCATTTTGTGAGCTATTTTAATGGGTGCTGCTTTTTAGCGTACTTGTTTTGGCAGATGCTACCATTTTGGAGCTTTTGATTGCTATGATGTGATATGGTTACTGGGTGCATGATGTTCAAGATAGCAGCATGCATTTCATTGCATCTGAACTTTAATTAATCTAATGGAAAAAATCTGCAATAAATTTTCATAGACAAATGATTAAATGATTATTTCAGAAAACAGTTTTGGTTTTGATTGGTTTTGTTTTAGAGTTTGTGGTTAGTTTTAACAAAGCACTTTATTGATGTCATGGGCATATTGGAGGAGTCCAAGGATTTTTGTGAATTAAAAGAAAGAACCAGAAGATGATAAAAAAGAAAGGACAAGAGAAATGTCAGGGGAAAGCAGGGCCATGCAGGAAAAGCCTTAATACTGAAACGTCATAGAATGAATATGCAAAAGAAAGACAAGTAGTTAAAAAAGTAATTTTCAAAAGCAAAGTGAAACTTAGTAATAACCTCTTTGAAGCAATAGCTCATTTGGACTATAATTTTATCCATCGAGGGATACCAAACCAGACAACTTGACACCATATTTACACCAGAAGAGGTACTGATGACATCAACTGTGGAAACTGCAATCATATGTTGGTTGCAAGAAAGCATAGAAAAAAGAAGCATTCAAAATGTTATCATTAAAAGTAACTGAAATAAATCAACATAGTCTAAATTAATTTAAAATCTGCAACCAATGGTGAAAATATTTTTTTATACTAGAAACTAGATAATAGGAAACCACAGAGGGGAAAAGCAAACATTTTTAATACAAAAATATAAAAAAATAAAGGAAAGATAGAATCACAACGAGATGATCTTATGTTTATATTTATATGCATGTACATTTTGTCTTTGAAAAGACTAGACACCAAAGGCAATATTAAATCCCACTTTTGCTCTTATTTACAACTAGCAAAATAGCCGCGCTTCGCAGCGAAGAAGTAGTGTGTTAAAGAAGTTATGAAAAAGAAAAGGAAACATTTTAAAAATAATGTAACATGATTGTCAATGTAATTGTTTTGTCACTGTTATGAGTGTTGCTGTCATATATATATATATATATATATATATATATATATATATATATATATATATATATATATATATATATACTGTGGAGGACTGCCGGCTTCCCATGCCGGTCTGCACCCCCAGGCCGCCAGGAGGAGCTCTCCCGACAGCAGGATCGTGCCCTGAGTTCCAGCAGGGCCTTATGGACTATGTAGCGTTTTTACACAGCCCTGCTGGATACCTTGGGGACCACCGGGAGTCGCTGTAGGAGGGCTCATGGGCCCTTGTGTGCCCTATAACCCGGGAGTACGTCACGGTCACGTGACGGGAAGAAACGACGTGCTCCCGGGGTGAAGAACAGGACTGTTTGCCCTGACCCGGAAAGAAAAAGGAACTGTGGACTGTTGGGACAGAAACACCTCCGGGTCAGGGGCTATAAAAGGGCGGTGCTTCACTCCAGACAACGAGCTGTGCTGGGTGGGAGAGGAGCAAAGTGTCTGGTCGAGAAGGAGTGGTTAGTGTTTTGTGAGTTACGTAGTTTAATTGGTTTATGAGTAGTGTGGAGGGTGCTTGGTGCACTCTGAAAAAGGAAAATAAAGAGTCTTGGACTTTTACCTGGTGTCTGGAGTTGTACCTGAGGGTTCAAGGGAGCACTAGCGCCCCCTACTGCCACAATACACACACACATATAAACATATATACATATACATATATACATATCTACATATACACATATATACATATATATACATATACACATCTACACACATATATATATATATACTATATATATATATATATATATATATACACATATCAACATATATATATACACATACATATACACACATACATACACACACACATATACATATATACACTCACCTAAAGGATTATTAGGAACACCATACTAATATGGTGTTTGACCCCCTTTCACCTTCAGAACTGCCTTAATTCTACGTGGCATTGATTCAACAAGGTGCTGAAAGCATTCTTTAGAAATGTTGACCCATATTGATAAGATAGCATCTTGCAGTTGATGGAGATTTGTGGGATGCACATCCAGGGTACGAAGCTCCCGTTCCACCACATCCCAAAGATGCTCTATTGGGTTGAGATCTGGTGACTGTGGGGGCCATTTTAGTACAGTGAACTCATTGTCATGTTCAAGAAAACAATTTGAAATGATTAGAGCTATGTGACATGGTGCATTATCCTGCTGGAAGTAGCCATCAGAGGATGGGTACATGGTGATCATGAAGGGATGGACATTTTGTTTTTTCTGTCCACCCTGGCCATCGGAGCTTACTTATTCTATGTTAATTAATGTTGACTTATGTTTATTTTTTATTGTGTCTTCTATTTTTCTATTCATTTTGTAAAGCACTTTGAGCTACTTTTTTTGTATGAATATGTGCTATATAAATAAATGTTGATTGATTGATTGATTGATTGATTGGTCAGAAACAATACTCAGGTAGCCCGTGGCATTTAAACGATGCCCAATTGGCACTAAGGGGCCTAAAGTGTGCCAAGAAAACATCCCCCACACCATTACACCACCACCACCAGCCTGCACAGTGGTAACAAGGCATGATGGATCCATGTTCTCATTCTGTTTATGCCAAATTCTGACTCTACCATTTGAATGTCTCAACAGAAATCGAGACTCATCAGACCAGGCAACATTTTTCCAGTCTTCAACTGTCCAATTTTGGTGAGCTTGTGCAAATTGTAGCCTTTTTTTCTATTTGTAGTGGAGATGAGTGGTACCCGGTGGGGTCTTCTGCTGTTGTAGCCCATCTGCCTCAAGGTTGTGCGTGTTGTGGCTTCACAAATGCTTTGCTCCATACCTCGGTTGTAACGAGTGGTTATTTCAGTCAAAGTTACTCTTCTATCAGCTTGAATCAGTCGGCCCATTCTCCTCTGACCTCTAGCATCAACAAGGCATTTTCGCCCACAGGACTGCCGCATACTGGATGTTTTTCCCTTTTCACAACATTCTTTGTAAACCCTAGAAATGGTTGTGCATGAAAATCCCAGTAACTGAGCAGATTGTGAAATACTCAGACCGGCCCGTCTGGCACCAACAACCATGCCACGCTCAAAATTGCTTAAATCACCTTTCTTTCCCATTCTGACATTCAGTTTGGAGTTCAGGAGATTGTCTTGACCAGGACCACACCCCTAAATGCATTGAAGCAACTGCCATGTGATTGGTTGATTAGATAATTGCATTAATGAGAAATTCAACAGGTGTTCCTAATAATCCTTTAGGTGAGTGTACATATACACATACATACATACAGATAAATATACATATATATACACACATACACATACATATATATATATACACATACATACATACATACATACACACACATATATACATATATATATATATATACATACATATATATATACATATATATACATAGATATCTACATATATATACTGTATATAGCAAAATCCCCGCGCTTCGCAGCGACGAAGTACTGCTTTTAAATTTTTATTAAGAAGAAAAGAAAACCTTTTTAAACTGAGGGAAAATATACCAATAACTATCTGTTAAGGATCTCTTTGTATAGCACGTTATCAGTTCAGCACTCCGGTTGTAATATGGCGAAGCTGCGTGAGCCCCCTCTTGAGAATGCAACGTATAGTTGTCCAGGAGAAAAGCAATCTTGCCTCAAATCAGTGGCAACCTTTTGTAGGGTCTGTCCCTGAGACTTATTAATTGTCATCGCCGAGCAGAGCCTTACTGGAAATTGGAGGCATTTGAATTGAAATGGGAGATCAGAGGGTATAACGGTGATGCGAGGAATACATTCAGAGTGTGGCGCTCTGCTGTTTGTTTGTGTAGCTGTCTTCACACAGCTTCTCCGCTGCTTTATAAACGAACGCCTTATAAGGCTGTCGTTTCTCGTTGCTTCGCAGTTCTGTACTGTTTTATTGTTCGTTTATTACGATTGCTATAGTTATTGTGTAGCTATTTGAGACTTACTTTACTGTTCAGGTACCCATTTCCTTTATTTAATCAGCGGCTTGTACTCTATTTTTTGTTTGTTTATTACGATTATAGTTATTTATTGAGTCCCTTCTTTAGCTGACTGCCTGCTCATATAAGGCGCTCCGCTGGTTTTTTGTGAAGCAGCCTTTACACAGCTTCTCCGCTGTTTTATAAACGAACGACATATAAGGCAATCGTTTTTCCTTGTTTCGCCAAGGAAGCTGTCTTTTTATTTAATCCACGGGTTCTCCGATGTTTTATTGTTTGTTTATTACGATTGTTATAGTTCTCTTTATAAAGCACGTTGTCAGTTCAGCACTCCGTCGTAATATGACGAAGCTGCGCAAGCTCACTCTTGAGAATGCAACGTATAGTTGTCCAGGAGAAAAACAATCTTGCCTCAAATCAATGGCAACCTTTTGTAGGGTCTGTCCCTGAGACTTATTACTTGTCATCGCGAAGCAGAGACTTACTGGAAATTAGAGGCATTTGAATTGAAATGGGAGATCAGAGGGTATAACGGGGATGCAAGGAATACATTGAGTGTGGAGAAACTCTAGAGACAGCGTGTGTATTAACTTGTGGATTTTTCTGTGAGTATTTGGTGGCAACGTGACGAAGTTGCTTCCACAAGACCACGATAGCTGTGGAGCTCAGCTCGGAGCATATTCTTTTCCTACCTTGTCAATTGTGTAATGCATTTTTTGTACAGGTTTGATGCATGGAAGTGATCACTCGTACTGCGTTCAGTCAGTTCACGTGAGCTGCTCTCTTGTGTGATGTTGCGATGTCCACGGCTTTATTTAATGTTAGCTAAGACCCAGCACTTAAAAGTTTCTCGCTACAGCAATTTTAACTGCGTTACAAAGTGATCCAAAATCTCGTTTATACCTCGTGTCTTCTTATTAAACTTGTACCTCGCGAATAAAGTATTCGTCGATGGCATGACAAACGTTAGCGTGAGCGTGTCTATAAACTTAATTTAAACTTACGGTTTACTCCGTGCTTTGTTTCCGCAGTAGCTGCACTTATGAATAAGCTTGTATGCGGTTTTTCTTCAGCGCTCTTTGGAGCGTTTTTCTTCAGCGCTCTTTGGAGCTCTTCCTTGTTTTCTACACACTGCGTTCACAGTCAGTTCACGTGGTTACGTGGGAGGCGTGATGATGTAACACGCAACTCCGCCCCCCATGGCCATCGAGCTGAAGTCCATTACAGTATATGGAGAAAAATAGGTTCCAGTTATGACCATTATACGTAGAATTTCAAAATGAAACCTGCCCAACTTTTGTAAGTAAGCTGTAAGGATTGAGCCTACCAAATTTCAGCCTTCCACCTACACAGGAAGTTGGAGAATTAGTGATGAGTGAGTGAGTGAGTGAGTGAGTGAGTGAGTGAGTGAGGGCTTTGCCTTTTATTAGTATAGATTATTTATATCTCGCTTTGTCATAAAGTAACTTCACATTAAGATCAGGTATGTGGCTTCACTTCTGATTCTCCACAGTGAGTGTTCAGAGCAGCCTCTCTTTCAGAGTTCTTTCCCATTCAAGTCTAATGACTAAATGTCATTTAACGATAGAATTCAAGTCAGGGTTGTATCTAGAAGAGGTGATATCTTGTAACATTGTGTTATTTGTACCATGGCAATTTTCAGAGATGCTACTTGTGAAGTTTCACATTCCCTCTTTGTTTTAATGCACTCTTTGAGATGTATAAAAACTAAACTTGGTGTAAAGCTATGCACATTTTCATGGCAGCCTCACCCCATGCATACACATGTTTCTGCTCGGTTTTGCAAACTGGAGGCACCCAGCATCAAAGCATTGCTGCTGCTTCTTTTTTTAGATACACATCCATGGTGTGGGCTGTATCAAATACACCAAAATTAACTGCATATCGTTTGCAAATTTAATTCACTTGATTGTAATCATTCTGTAATAATATAATGATGCATAGAATGGAAAAACTATTCCAACTACCATAGCTGCTTTAGCGTTGCTAGAAAACATCACAAATGGAAGAATTAGAATAGAGTGCATATTATTAGATGACGACTGACTTCTAAGTTGATTTCGACTTCCAAGAGCTATCCCCTTGGAGCTGTGTGCTAAACTGGTGCCTGCTTTACAAAGGCATACTTTGAGGATTTGTGCTCCACCCGCTCCTTTGCAAGTTCTGTCCACCCTCGAGTTTTTAGCCACAGGAGCTTTTCAATGTGAACTGGTTGACTGATCAGGTATTTCACAAACATCACTGAGTCTCACCATGCCAGCTGTATAGGATGATATTATCTCCTTGTCATCCAGATATATAAGATTTCCTTATACTGTGGTTGAACTGGCAAACATCAAAGCTCAATTTGCAGCAATGTCTGTTTTTTCCAAATGTAATCAGAGTTGTCAGCTACATGCAGATTGCAACGGTGCTGGACAAGTTATATCAGTCAAAAGAATGAGCTGCCATTACATCATCTATAGCAAGAGAGCCTATAAAAATGGCGACTCCATACTGTCACAGGTGCATTTTTCCAACTAGTGTGGCAAAAGACAAGCAGTCCTTTTAAAGATAGTGAGTCACCTCAAACAGCCATGTAAAGAGCTGAAAATCTATCCATTGTGGTGCTTGGTGCCGATGCTACACTATAAAGGCACTGTCAGATAATGAATTTGCTTATGTATATAGAAAGCATTTCCACTCTATTAATGTGCTGCTTTATAGTCCACAGAAAGTGTGTTGCACTGTGCAAGCATGTAGCATGCTGCATAATGTGGCTGCCAGTCATGGCTTACCTGTACCTGAGGAGATCTGGTATGATGAACTGGATCCTGCCCCAAAAATGATCAACCAAATCAGACAGCATCACAACTTCATTTGAATGTAATTAGCAGAATGTAAAAACAGGTAATCAGATGCAGCATTTATGTTTTAACCATTTTCATTTAATTTGTGGTCAATATCACATAGTACATCCCTCATATTTCTTAGTTCATTGGCCACATCACTTCCAGCATCCACTATTGCATTTTGTGAGTCCAGAACAGCAATCCATCAGCAAACAGCCATATATCACCCAGTGGTTTCCAAAGCAGAGGTGTAAGGGCAGCCACCACCCGAAGATTTCCTGGGCACAGCAGCACCATCACTGTCTGGAGTCCTGTCCTTGTCATGGGGGTCAGCTTTTGTAATATTATCTGAAACAGAATATAGAGACAGTGGGCTGCAACTCGCCTTTTCACAATGTCTTTGATATCTGACAACTTCTTTTTTTATTTCGGGCACTGTGCAACTTTCTTAGCTTGAACTTTTCAGTGTTTCTACCAAATTGTATCACTCCGTGTAATTCCACTGATACCACTGTAGCACACAATAAATAGTATGCTTTTCCTTCCTTCCACTTCCTGAAATTCTTCTTTTTTCCATGTGCTTTTGCCATTGCCTTTTAACAAAACACCGAATAGAAGCGCCTCTTTAGATTAATTTGCATATTCAAATATGCAAAACTCAGGGTGGAGTCACGCTGGGGCTGTAAAATTCACATTGATTGGGATTTACAAAGGGAAAGTGTGTAGAACTTTGTTTACGCAAAGTTTTATTCATCTGAATTTTTTTGTGCATAAGCACATTTCCAGTTTTGTCTGTATGCCATGTTTTATTTTGAATTCAATGCACTGCATTATACATATGGGGCCCCTGGTTGGTTTCTGGGAAAAAAAAAAACAAGATTGTGGTTTATTTACTTCATGATACGTACCAAAAAGAGCTAAGGGTTTTTTGTGAAAATAAAGGACAGACTAACTACCATAAATGTGCATTGTTTTTTCTTTAAATACAATAATACTACAAAAAATGCCACTTCTTGTCAACCTTGTTGTTATTTTTCTTACTGTTATTTTTTAAATTAGAGAATATCAATTAATTTCAAACTGTTTATTCAGGGAAAGGCCTTTGTTACATTTCAAACTGGGTAATTCAGGTAGCATCATTTTCTCCAAATTGTTTCACTGAGTGTTACCACTATGAAGGGCATTCACATGAAATTGTCCACTGGGAAGCTTGTATGTCCTATCTGTTCTATAGCACATGAACACTGCACAAGCAGGCTACTCTTCCTGGTTCATATTCAGCTGTACTTCCTCAGAAGTGTATTCTAGACTTTAGTATTTCCTTCCTTCCTTCCTAAGCAAAGAGTAGAACAAGCTCTGAGGCATCTGGAGTTCTTACAAACCTTTTCAAGTGCTCGCTCCCATGACCTCCAAGGTTGTAGTAGGAACAGCCACTATGAATTCTGACCATTTATGAATTGAAGATGACAAAGATTATTCATGGGAACCCATAATTATTGTGAAATGAAAGCCAAGTTAAACATTTGCTCAAGTCAGTCATTTCCTTTATGTTTTTACTTCTGCATGTTGTTCATATGCTGTTCAGCAATGTCAGTGCTCTCTTTATCTTCCTACTCAGAAAAACATGGTTTTTTTTTGAAGAAGAACTAGATCCTGGATTTCATAAGCAGAGAATAGGTAATAAAGACAGATATCAGAAAATAATATTTACAGATTTTACACTGCTGACTCATCCTCAGAGTGTATTTACCCATCATATATGACATTACAGCCAAATACGACAACACATTAGCTGATGCCATCACCATTATTGGGCTCATCTGTAACAACAATGAAGTATAACAACTTATCTCTACATTAATAGCAGGTGGGACACTGCCCCACATCCCTCCAGCAGATAGTGATGTTGTGCAAAATCTGAATAAACAGTAAACTAGCCTCAATAATTAAATATATCATTAAAATATGTATAGTAAACTCAGCATAGTTGTCAAAGTCAAATTTTCCCAATTTTCCATAATATGCTAAATGCATTTTCATTCTACAAAATATTTCTTTTTGGAGTAAGTGGTTTTGTGCTAGTCTGTTTGTGGAATGCTAGGACAGGCCCTTTATCCCTGCAGTGTTCAGGTACACGTGTGCAGCCTGAACTTTTAAGCTCTGCCTTAGAGCTTGAATGCTTTAGCCCTTTTAAGCAGCAGGTTGTTTGGTTTTTTTTTTGTAATGCAATTTACTTGCACATCTCACTGTTCTGCAGTGAGTGATCATTCTCAACTTCACCCATTGAACAAAAGTTGGAAATTAATTAATATTCATTTGTGTTTTGGCTGTTGATTTTGAGAATTTGAGAATTTTTATTGGGGGGCCACCTCCTTCTTCAGCTGCCCGTCAATGCCTACTGCTCTAGTCTTCTTCTTCCAATGAAGTTTTCTCTGCCACATCTCCTGCCTACATGTTCACATTGCTGGCTCCACCTCACACGGATCATTTGGGATCAGAGGAAACATAATCTGCATTCTTTATCCCCCAGTTTTTTCAGCCATTCCAAGCCAGAACCCTTCCAAAGACTTGCCAGTTAACTTAGGCCAATGGTTTTTAGTTGAGGGGTGGATCTTGATGATGAAACATTTTAAGTGCTTCACTCTCTCTCTCTCACACACACACACTCACACAAATATACATAAACATACCCTCTGCATAGCTTTTCAGGATGTTCCTCCCCCTTATAACAGCATCTCTCTCCCACCAGAATTTTCATTTGAAAAAACACTACTGTTACCAACAAAAACTAGCCATGAATGGCACATTTATTGCTACGTTTTAAAATTTTACGTTATTATTTTTCATGTTTAAATGTTATTTTTGTTGATTTAATATGTGATTTGTTATTTGTGCTCTGTTACTTTAAGTGCACTTCCATCCCTTGTTCTTTGTGGGTGGTTCTCCAAGAGGTGGAGCTATTCTGACATCGCAGCTGCTAGGTCCGCCTTCTGGCCAGAAGCTCATATATAACTTTAGGGGTTGTAAGTATTGTTATTTATTGTTGATTTTTCTGGCTATGTATTTAGGATTCTGATTTCTGAATTTCATATTGCAACTTTGTTTATTTAGGATTGCCTTTTAGGCTACTCCTTTTGTGCCTCTTTTTGCTCTGAGGAGCCTTGCCTGAGATGTTTTATATTTTGTAATACAGTACATCATTTTACTTTTATAAAGATCCTTTGATGGCCTCGTCTTTATGGGGATTTTGCTTTATTTTTGAGTTATTTATAGTCATTTTGCTGGCTCCACATTTTTGAGACCTACAGTGCATCCGGTAAGCATTCACAGCGTATCACTTTTTCCACATTTTGTTATGTTACAGCCTTATTCCAAAATGGATTAAATTAATTTGTTTCCTCACAATTCTACACACAACACCCCATAATGACAACGTGAAAAAAGTTTACTTGAGATTTTTGCAAATTTATTAAAAATAAAAAAATTGAGAAAGCACATGTACATAAGTATTCACAGCCTTTGCCATGTAGCTTAAAATTGAGCTCAGGTGCATCCTGTTTCCCCTGATCATCCTTGAGATGTTTCTGCAACTTAATTGGAGTTCACCTGTGGTAAATTCAGTTGATTGGACATGATTTGGAAAGGCACACACCTGTCTATATAAGGTCCCACAGTTGACAGTTCATGTCAGAGCACAAACCAAGCATGAAGTCAAAGGAATTGTCTGTAGACCTCCGAGACAGGATTGTCTGCTTGCACAAATCTGGGAAAGGTTACAGAAAAATTTCTGCTGCTTTGAAGGTCCCAGTGAGCACAGTGGCCTCCATCATCCGTAGGAGGAAGAAGTTCAAAACCACCAGGACTCTTCCTAGAGCTTGTTGGCCATCTAAACTGAGCGATTGGGAGAGTAGGCCCTTAGTCAGGGAGGTGACCAAGAACCTGATGGTCACTCTGTCAGAGCTCCAGAGGTCCTCTGTGTAGAGAGAAGAACCTTCCATCTCTGCAGCAATCCACCAATTAGGCCTGTATGGTACAGTGGCCAGACTGAAGCCACTCCTTAGTAAAAGGCACATGGCAGCCCGCCTGGAGTTTGCCAAAAGGCACCTGAAGGACTCTCAGACCATGAGAAACAAAATTCTCTGGTCTGATGAGACAAAGATTGAACTCTTTGGTGTGAATGCCAGGCGTCACATTAGGAGAAAACCAGGCACCTCTCATCACCAGGCCAATATCATCCCTACAGTGAAGCATGGTGGTGTCAGCATCATGCTGTGGGGATATTTTTCAGCAGCAGGAACTGGGAGACTAGTCAGGATAAAGGGAAAGATGACTGCAGCAATGTACAGAGACATCCTGGATGAAAACCTGCTCCAGAGCGCTCTTGACCTCAGACTGGGGCGACGGTTTATCTTTCAGCAGGACAATGACCCTAAGCAGACAGCCAAGATATCAAAGGAGTGGCTTCAGTACAACTCTGTGAATGTCCTTGAGTGGCCCAGCCGGAGCCCAGACTTGAATCCGATTGAACATCTCTGGAGAGATCTTAAAATGGCTGTGCACCGACACTTCCCATCCAACCTAATGGAGCTTGAGAGGTGTTGCAAAAAGGAATGGGCAAAACTGGCCAAGGATAGGTGTGCCAAGCTTGTGGCATCATATTCAAAAAGACTTGAGGCTGTAATTGCTGCCAAAGGTGCATCAACAAAGTATTGAGCAAAGGCTGTGAATAATATTTTTAATAAATTTGCAAAAACCTCAAGTAAACTTTTTTCACATTGTCATTATAGGGTGTTGTGTGTAGAATTCTGAGGAAAAAAATGAATTTAATTCATTTTGGAATAAGGCTGTAACATAAAATGTGGAAAAAGTGATGCGCTGTGAATACTTTCCGGATGCACTGTATTTTGGCTTAAGCCAGGGAGTAGTATTTGGGGCCAACTTAGTTAAAGGTGAGGCTCTGCTGGTCTTTTGGAGGCACTGAGACTAATGAGCTCATTGTAGACTTAAGGAGACAGTGAAGAAGCCATGTTCTAGGCAGGAGTGGAAACCCCTTCATTACTTCCAATCCTAGGCACCAAGGACATTTATAACATGTTTTGGTCACATAAAAACTGAAATGATGAGGTTCAGGAACAAATAGTATTTTTTTCTTACATTTTTATTGTTGGGATTTACACGTACATATTTTTTTTGGTATCTGCATGGAATTTTCTTCGTGTGCCCAATTTTTTCTCCCCTGTCCCAATGACCTGCAGGTTGGATTAATTTGCAGTTCTAAACTGAGGCCATATAAGTGACTCTGGGTGCATACAAGAGTGGACCTTGTGAAAAATTAGCACTCTGTCCAGGGTTGGTTTCAGCTTTGCATCCTCTGCTGTGGGATAGGACCTCGCTCTCCATGAGCCTAAATAGGATAAGTGGGTTAGAAGACAGATTGAAAAAATAAGTGAAGTTTAATTGCATGATAAAAAGAAACAGATAGACATAATTTTCCTGCTTTTTGTGTGTTGTATTTGGCAGAAACTTCTCTCTCATATTTATATACATTATAAATGTATATTTATATGTTTGAGTGTTTGCAAATACTGTATGCATACCTGTATATAATTTAGCAGCCATAATTTACTATTGTGCTTGCAGACACATATTGTGTTCTTACTTGGTCTACATGGTCACTATATGTGATCAGCGTTCCTTTCCAGGCTCTGTACCTTTTCTTCTAAATACAGTATGTCTCCTCGTGGTACTGAATTTGATAGGCAAGCTAGTAAGCAAAAGGATTCCTATTCCAGCAGCCTTTGCTGACATGTTTCACCCGGCGTCCTCCATGTTGTTATACATGAGGGTCTGTAGGGGGAGATGTATGAGGAACTCAATTAGAGAGTGCAATGTGAGACTCTGGTGACCTACTAAACGCAGCCAATTAAGTCTGGCAGAGCTGCACAAAATCATAGGTGAAATGAGCGGAAAGTCCCAAGAGTGACTCTAATGCAGCAGATAGCGCCTGCCATCTCCAGAGACACTGCAGCACACACAAAAGAAAGGGAGGCCGGCATCTTAAGAGGAATCAAATAACGAGGCAGTAAAGGGAAAGGCTGAGGCAGTGAATGACAGAAACTAGGAATGCCGTAAAAGGACAAAAGCGATAAAAATGAGTTTGGGGAACAAACACAACGAGGAAGTGTCCATTTCAGTGTTTCCTGTTACAATGCAATTCCACTACTAACTGTCTCTGTTAGCTTTTCAGGAAATCCACAGGCTGAACTTCCCTGTCAGTGCAATCACAATGCCTGCATGCCTGCTTCCAAACTGCATTTGGGTAGAAAAGAGTGAGAGAGAGAGAGAGAGAGAGAGAGAGAGAGAAAGCCATGAAAAGAAATTCATTCCCAACCCTCTGTCCTCCTCTAGTGGTAGGCCGCTTTTTGTTATTGTAAGCACATCCAGCTTGTTATAGCACATATCACAGGGCTTTTGATGCCCTCTAGCTTCAAGTTTAATATAATGAAGCAAACCGAATGCTGTAAGACTCTTCAGAGATTGCATGATGCCTTCAAGCTGTTCCATACTGCTGCAGGCAATTCAAGGTCACTTGGGTAAAAGCAAGTGGGGAGCAAGAGAAAGGAAGAAAAATCTGCATACTGTAATAAGCTTTGGGAAGAGGAGCTGATAAGGTGCTGTAAAAAATGCTTCTGAAAACAAGACCCACGCAAAGGGGCTACAACCTCTAGTGGTTTACGAGGCACATCACAATTGGCCAATCAGTCGTTACTTCATGTCAGCACTTGCACAAATAGGCCATGGGTAATAACACAAAGAAAAATGAATAAGACAATCTATCCATATTGAAACCTGTGTATTTCAGTCCAGGGTCATAGGCAGCTAGAACTTATTCCAGTAGGATCAGGCAGAATACATGAACTAGCCAAATATACATAAACACTCACTCATGGCTAATCAGTTAAAAATCATCAAACAGCCTAACCTACATAACTGTAAATGTATACAATATATTAAAGCCCACAAGTAAAAGAATGCAAAAGTGCAGGTGGCAGTAAGACCAAAGCAGGCAATTGAGGATCACTGTGTGACCCTGTATGAAGATAATGCCTTACAATTCTTCATTCATTCTTTGAAAGAATAAATGAAGCCTACATGTGGAATAAGCTTGTGAATTTGGATCTTGACATGGCAGACAACTGAGATGGGAATCAATTTCATAGGGGTAGCATGGTCATCTTGGAAAACGTTTAAACTATGCACAGGAGCCCAAAATCAAACCTGAAGCAAAGTACTGCAAAACAGCAATGGTCACCCTATCCCAAAACCCAACCCTAACCACACAACATGCACAAAGAAAATATTTATTGTATATTTAGTTGTAACTTTTATCCAAGGCAATTTACAAAATCAGAATGTGCTATGAGTGTTTACATATATTTTTTAAAGTTGGAATACAGAGAGGTTTAGTGACTTGCTCAGAGTCATATACTGCTGCTTTAAATGAGCTAGCAAAACTGCGCTGCTTTGCCACTAAACCACATGGCTGACTGTAATAAACAAAAAAACATATGTAAATAACTAGACACCTTCAACAGAAAGGCTAAATCTCTCGTCACCCATCAAGCCATACTTAAATATGCAGAAATCCTTCATTGTTCACTAAAAGCTCATGTATCTTCTTCCAAACCTGAGACCTTCTTCTAGATCAATTTCAACAGTTCATGTTTTATGAAATAAACAGCCAACATCAAAAGCCTAGGCTATGCCCTTCCACCATGGGAGCTTTTACTATATATAGTATATTATACAATACAATAAAATAATATATTTGATATATATAGTAATACTATATACAGTACACTCATTATTTTGTGTTTTAGATTAGCAAATAATTTAAACAAAATTGCAGAGATCTGTTTTCACTTTCACATTAAGAAGTCTTTTTACATTGATCAGTGTCAAAAAAGCCTAATTATATCCACTGTGATTTAATGCTGTGTAGCAATAAAATGAATAAAGATCTAAGGTGGTTGAATACTTTTATAAGCACTGTTTATGTATGTGAGTGTATGTGTGCACTGCATATAATAAAGAGTTCTAATTGGCAAGAACTAGCCAGGGGCAAAGACACCACCACAAATGTACAGAGTAAGAGGCAGGTCTGGGAATATGCAGGAAGGAGAAAGAAGCCACACTGCCGTAAACTAAATAGATTTTACATATACCAGTATGGAAGCAAGGGGCCACAAGGGAGTAGTATGCTGGG
The DNA here is from genome assembly GCF_016835505.1 of Polypterus senegalus. Taxonomy (NCBI): domain Eukaryota; kingdom Metazoa; phylum Chordata; class Cladistia; order Polypteriformes; family Polypteridae; genus Polypterus; species Polypterus senegalus. The sequence continues at coordinate 132,945,167 of NC_053154.1, forward strand.
TATATATAATATATGTATATGTATGCTCTGGGTTGGCATTAGGCAGGGGCATACGCATAAGCATGAGACAGAGGGAGGCAGCCCGAGAAAAACCATGCAATGCTCCCCAAGGTACTAAAAGGCAGCTGGCCCAGCAGTTGGCAGGGATCTTTGGCCTTCAATCAAAAGGGAGACTAAAGCCTGAGATAGCAACACAACAGCTCTTGGCCACTAGAGGGAACATGGGTCTACATAGGAACCTATAGCCTGCAAGTGTGAGGTCTTTAAAACAGAAAAGGCAGTCAAGGACTTGCCTTGTTGACCTGATGCTTTATGGGAAATGTAAAGGCTCAGGGATGGAGTGGCAGCATGGCCTATACAAGGTGGTGTAGGCTGGTATACCTGAAGTAAATATAAGACCACCTCCTGACCAGAGAAATAATTATATGGCTTTACTGGCTGGTTGGCAAGAGGTTTAAAGTCACAGTACTGCCAGAGGCCAATATAGTCTGGTGTGAGGACATGGGATGGAGACAGAGACAGAGAGCAAGACTGCATGGAAGAGGCAGAAAGAGCTAAAGGCACGGCCTGGTGCTAAATTGGAATGTGTACAGGGATGAACAAACATTATATTCAAGCCAAGAGAAAAAACTTAATTTTTTTATATCTGTTCATCTGTGTTCTCCTTATGTTTATCCTTTGTCATTTATGTTGTTAATAATGCACCATTGTTGCTTCCTTTTCTTCTTGTTGTTTTTTTGAATTTTCAGGACTGCTATGAGGGGTCTCAGCTATCTGTATACTCAGTAGATGCATCCAGAATCACTGCTTCTGTCTGCATTAATGTTATTTTAGATGTTATGGGATTACTAAATGATTTCAAGGTAAGATCAAAAGGAGCCATTTTCTAGCCTAGAATAGGACTACATTAAGCACCATTAGCATACTGTAAGTCTCCAAGGTAAGGATTTCAAGAAACTATGTGCCAAAATCACATTCAGCTAAGTGTAATGCCACTGCTTTTTCTGCATGGAGATATCTTTTAATGTCCCACACCTGCCTTTTCAGAAAGGGGCCAGGGACACAACTGGCCAGGGAAGTGCCCCAATAAGCAGAGCAGACATGCCATGAAAAATTACACTATGTATGACTACATCTTGACCATGGCCACCTGCCCCTAACAAACAGCATAACTACCTGGCTGTTAAAGGCAATGGTGCCCCACACAATCATGATCACTTTCCTCAAATCTGAAAATGACTACCAAATTTAATGTATACTATAATGGTCCAGGCTGCTCAAGCACGATAACCTCCATCCAGATACAGTCATCAATGGTAAGCAATTAATAGAACACATTAAAATGAATGAATTAAGTTCCACATTTTTAAGGTACAATCCAAAGGTCTGAGGCATTGCCTGGCAATCAAAAGATGACACTACATCTCTCTTAATAGTGAAAAGCCCTGACATTTGTATTGTCATATTGTTTATCTGGGCTTCACCAAATCCTTCAAAATTGGGGTACCAGTTTTTCTGCATCCAGTACTATCAACATCATTCTGATATCATGTCTGTGTAGCCAGCATATTCCAAAATACATTGAACGGACTACCAGGCCATGGAAAGACCAAACAACAGCATCATATAACTTTTTTTTTTTTTTTAACACAGTCTTTTATGTACTTAAGATATGAGAGAATGCCCAGGATGGCTTGGTGACCTTTTGGTGTTGGTCATCAGAACTGTAACATTGTATCACTTTGACTGTTATAACCGGCAGTATCCCATTCATAGTTTTCTTTCTCCAGGAATATTTTATTTATCAGTTATAATGGATTTTAAATTGTCATGACTGAATCGAATTGAAATGACTTCATTTTACTATGTATTTAACAGTGTTTGAGTGTATTTAAAGTTTTCTGTTAACGCATTGCTCTTGGAAATTTGTGCTTGTGCTCTGCACCTGTATTCAAAAAAACTAATTCCAAAGTCATCCTGATCAGATGCTGTCATAGGCAGCCAGAACTTATTCCAGTAGTATCAGGCAGAAAACATGAACCAGCCCAATATGAGTACAATGCACACCCTTCTAATGATGGACAAGGGTATAACAGATGTACAAACCTAATCATATGCCTGCTTAGCTGTTTTGATCTTTATTGCAAACTTTTGTCCATCCACTTTCTTAACTTTCTTAATCCAGGTTTTGTCCTGGGACAAAGCTTTGAACTGGGGACACAGAGGAAATCCAAACAGATAAGACATTTTCATTTGTGCAGTCAACTGGGCACACTTGTTTGTTGGATGAACATTACAACTTTATGCAAGCACTGACTGAATTGGGCATCAAACTTAGTCCTGTAACAGTGAGCAGGAAAACTCACTTTTTGTGTTGTCACAGTGTAAATCGGATGCAGTAAACTAAATCATTGTAACAAAGACAGAAGCAAAGAAAGCTAGAAGGAAATCAATAATTGTGACAAATATAGAAGCAAAGTCAGATGCAATAGATTACATCATTGTAACATATATAGAAACATAAAATAAACTAAGTCAATACAGCAAAATTAATTTGCCTTTTATAAATGACATTGTGTTTCTAACATGAATGCCTGACTGATTTGTATTACACGTTTTGCATAAAAGGTGCTATATAAAATACAGATGGATTCAATAGTGACAATGCTCATTATAATTTATTAACTGATTAGCCTTTTTTTGCTCCATATATGAAGCTCACAGACTTGAGTTCATAACTGTAATTGTTATAGTGCTGTAACTACTTACAAAATCTATTAAAACTTTCTTTCCAGCATTTTCTTTTGTACATCACATCCACTCATTTTCTATCCTGCTTATCTGGGCCAGGGCTGTGGTGAGTAAATATATATATATCAGGTAGCATTTGGTACAAAACTAGAACTATTCCGAATGAGGTGCCAGGCAAATTGCAAGGGCATACCCGCACTCACCAGGCACTACATTAAAATGATTGGTCACATTATACTTGATTAACATTTTGCTTGACTTCTCACTATAGATCAGAGAAATAGTATGGAGGAAAAATAAAAGAAAAATTCAAAACCACTAACACTGATGGGTTCTTGTGTTCCAGAGGTAAGTTATAAGTTGATATGTCATGTTGATCCACGCACAAGTTATGACATAGGCTTCAATCTTTCTCATGATGGAGGTTAGCTAGGTTATATTTTGGTTCCTGCCTGCAGCCTCTGACTGAGGCATCAAAGTCAGACACTGTTTACCTTCATTTTAGCTTTCCCTGGCCAAAGAGGTGTTGACTTCAACCAGGAATGCCGAGATCCCTAATGGGAATGAGCCACTTAGGCTCCAGTCCATGAGCTAATATCTGAATGGCACCTTTAAAAAAAAGCATAGGTCTCTCTACTGTAACAGCTGGAACAGCAAGTACTTTCTCATTTTTATATAAGATATAAACTATATACAGTATAGGATTTACATTTAAAAAAACAAATTTTGATATTAGAACATTAGAAGATTAGAACAACTATGATGCGAGCAGGCCATTCAGCCCAACTAGCATACTCTCCTTTGACTTATACTCCACGCATTATGTTACATAACCTAACATCCTGTTAGCCTTCTTGATTACTTCTGTACACTGCCTTGATGTAGATAAGGAAGAGTCCACCATATCTACAAGGTCCTTCTCACAAGGTGAACTTCCATGTTTCAAATCTCCCACTGAGTATTTAACATTTCAACATCTTACACATAGTACGTTACATTTACTTACATTAAAATTTTTTTACGTACAGTATCCTATATTTACTAACATTACTAATAACGTACTAATTTACTAACATTAAAAATATGAATGAAACCTTGGATGAAACTGATCATAATATACAAGTACATTATCAAAATGTATATTAGACCAGAGTGATGTTACAGCACTTAATGTTTTGCCTCACATCTCCAAAGTCCTGGAGCGTTTAGAGTTTACACAACTTTCCCCCAAAGCCCATTCCTGCATAGGTTTCTCTCTATACTGTGGTTTCATCTCACTACCCAAAAACGTGTACATTAGATTAATTGTCAACTCAAACCTGGCCTGATATGAGTGAATGTGAGCATGTGTATCGTTATGTCCTGTTACTCTCACTAAATTTAAAAGAAACAGTTTCAGAACATTCATCCTGTTCTAATTCTTAACTTGATACATTTACACTTGGGGAACTGGCAGATTAGTTAATGTAGAGTGTCACTGGTATGGACTGAACAACAGTGTTGAGCTTTAAAGTTCAAGGCCTTGGCCACAAAGTTACACGGTCACCACAGAAGATGCCATATATATTTGAAACTCAATTGAATTCATTATCATTATGACAACATGGAAGACTATAAGTAAAAACAAAATCAAAAAGGAAAAAAGACTGTGGTATTGGTTCCTGAATATTATACACATTATATTTTCCAGATTCAGATAAAAATAGGATCTACAGTCATCAAAGTGACTGAAGTTTAAACAAATATTCTGAGGAGGTTTCAAAACTCATTTTTATTTACTACAATTATTGTGTCAAGATTTAAATTATTTTGTGCCTTTCAGCTCATAATGCATAAAAGCTGCATGGGCTAGATAATCCGTCTGCCCTCTACTGACATTAAGTGGCCCTGAGTTAGTTATTTAACTGGACAGTGCAGACACTGTTGAAATTTGGAAGCATTTACTGTATATTATAGTCACTATGTGTGATTTGCAAGCTGCTCTAGAGTAAATCATTCCATCTGTTCTTTCACTCATTGGTGTTACTAGGGTATTATCTTGGGGTGAGCATTTTGATATGTTGGGAGGAAATTTAACTGTCAAAATAACCTGATTTCATTTTTATTGATTTTTCCAGGTAGCCCATTTGGGTCAGCATTGGCTACCCCTCACCCACTTGTAGCTATGCCCCTGCTTTCATCCATCCCTCCTTCATTAGGAACAAACTTAACCCAGTTCAGGATCACATGGTGGTGGTGCCTATCCCATTGGGATGAATTGCATGGTGAAAGGCAATTCTGGAAAGGCTGCTAATCTACTATAGGTCCGAATCTTTCACAAAAATCCACTTATCGGGCAAAATAAACAACAGTTTTAGTTCATGGTTACTTTAGTTCAGTTTTAGTTCATGTGAATGTGAGTGTTGGTTGGATGTGAGTAGGGTCAGTGATGGACATGCGCCCATTTCATGGCTGTTTTCCTGCTCCTACGATATGCTGTGACCCCCAGCAACTCTTAATTAGATTAAGAATGTCTGAAAAATATTACAGTATGTTATTTGTTTGTTATTTCTTTGGGATGTGAAAGAATACCATAATAGTTGGTGGAAGACCTGCTCAGAAATGGAGAGAATATGCAGACTTCACACAGATAGTGACTGGGCAGGGACTTAAACACAGGAACTGTGAAGGAAGAGTACCAGGAAAGCACAGAAATGGTAACTTATCATACTGGCCACATCTTCTGCAAAACGACCAATGAAATTGCCTAAGAATCAAGCAGCACCAATTGAAATGTGCTTGTGTCAAAAATAAGAAGAAAAGAAGAAAACGTGCAGCAGTAGGCACTTTCTTTCATTTATCATCTTATCATCACTAACCAATATCCTTTTTCTTTTTTTTTTTCCTTTCTACAACAGTGCTACGATTGCAATTCTTAACATTTTTTCTATATTTGTCAAATGTGATTGTATTTAAGACTCTGTAATGTTGCTAGTATGATGGCTCAGTGGTTAGCACTGCTGCCACATGGCTCCAAGGATATGGGTTCCAGTCTACTCACCATCTGTGATGAAAGTATATGTTCTCCCTGTGACTGCACTGATTTTCTTTACCTATTTTGTTCTTCCCCTACATACCACAGACATGTCTTTTATGATAAGCAGTTACTTTTAATATACTAATCATACTGACTGGTCTACTATTTACAGTTGATGCCTGAATTGGGGCTGAATGTCTTACTATTTAAGGCAGGGTACTGCAAAGTATTGCTACTTAAATGCCTATAGAAGGCGGTGAGGCCCAGTGGTTAAGGAGCTGAACTGGAAACCACAAGATGGTGGGCTGAAATACTGTTCACTCTTCAGCACTGACTCAATCACATCTCCTTCTATTCTGCTTAACTGCTGGCTCCCCATTGGACCTGACCATGTGACTGTTCAGTTAATCACTATATAATATGCTTTCCTAAAGCACTTAATACTATGCCTAATACAGCAAATACAAATATCATTCACCCTTACATTTCTCAGTTTAGCTGCAGTGGGAAAAATATTAGTGACTTAGTAAGTGTTGAGCTACAGAATTGTTCCTTTAGTCCAGAAAGCAAGAGTCAATTTTCAATTCAATGAAACACATTCACACATTAACTATATTACATCCTAACTTACTTAAATTTGTAAACTTTTGTCAAGCACTATCCCACTACTGACACCAGTGTAAAAAGTGCTTTGACTTGTTTGTTTGTTGTTGTTTTGTTTTCGATCTTATGTTTGCAAAAATTGATTTATTTGTATGGAATGTTGTGTGATTTTAATAAAATAAAAAAAAGTGCGTGAATCAACTTGAACCTTCAGCGCAGTGCTTTCCAGTGCAGCATGAGGAGTGAAAAAAATAAAAGACTTTTGCCCATTGAGACAAATGGAAATCGCAGTGGCCTGGAAAGCCATTGCTCTTCTTCTTCAGTCTAGGGTGCCCAAAGTACAGCACTATACGGAGGAATTAATTCATATCTTATAATAAATCTATATTTCATAAAGCACCTTGAACGGTGAGCTCAGTCATGATTCATTTCAGAGCACTGAGTGACTGATGGCTGCTTCCTTGCATGTAGAAATCTGACCCTCATGGCAACACAAAGAGCTGAGTTCCTCATTTGACAAGCCTGAGGGGAATGGGGGTCCAGATGTGCTGGCTGACACAAAATAAGCTGCCTGCTTCCTCAGAGATCTTGGATGGTGGGAGACCAGCCCTTAACACCTGTCTCTTCAAGGCAGAGTTACATGCGTTGCCATCTGCTGACTGACTAAAAGGCTATGCAAATTTGCCTGAGATGCTGTCCTTGATTGCAAGCTAGGAGAATCAAATAGATATAACTCTGTTCCGTAGCTCACAAAACAACTATGGTCTAACCCCTACAATTCTGGATATTAAAAATGAAAGGGTAAGTAATTGGATAATTTCTAACAGCCTGGGACATTAATAGCCCAGCACAAGCTGAGTGGAAATGATTACATTGTGCACTGTTTTGAACGTCTGCATGTTATTCCATTGTCCTAATCATGTGTGTATTAGAGTGCAGAAGCAGCAGGCCTGATCTTTTCTCTGGGTATTCTATGGCATAATTATCCGATTGCTCACAAAGGTAATGAAACAAATAATCCCTAGGCATTGCACACAGCCATTGACATACTGCAAGGGATCATGTCAACAGATCTGGGGCAGGGGTGGATGCTTAATACAATTTTCTACTATTTTTGCTAGAGGGAATGGAATCAATAAAGCATCCGGAAGGGTAAAAAAGACCAGCACATCCAGGAGGAATGCGTGGGGCGTCCCGACCTCTGGGTGACATTGGGTTTTGAATTTCCTAACCTCCACCTTGTCTTCATTTAGTTTATCCTGACTGTTGCGTCATAACGCTGCTCATGTCCTTCAAACAGAAGCCTCTTTCTAAGCAGCCTATTAGATGACGCTGCTGGGGAATTTCAATTAAGGTCACCCCCTTCTTTCCCAACAAGATGTATCAGCCTGATCTAAAATCACATTTTTAAGAGCAGGCAGCAGTCTAAAAAAACCTTTTGGTTCCTTCCTGATCAGGATGTATTCAATTATGGAAAGAAGCTGCCTGTTAAGAGTTGTTGGCTGCTGATCTGTGGCTCTGCTCCCATCTACTGATCACTTGGAAGTACTACATGTGTCCCTAGGAGAAAATCAAGACAGTAACACTAAAACACAGCAGGGCAAGGCAGAATGAAAACGATGACACTGATGTAAAAGCAAACAGGCTATACTGCCACATTTCAGTGTATGAATAGAGTAAATACTGATTAATTATTTTTAATTGGTAAAATAGTTAACCTTATATTAACCCCTTACTCTTGAGCAAGGCCCTTAACCTGACAATTGCTCCAATGGTGCTGTACAATGGCTGACCCTACGCTATGACCTCCAAAGGTCATGCAGAAACACAATTTTCCCTCGAGGATTGATACAGTGTACCAAATATTTATTATTATTCTGATATTAAATATGTTCCAACTGACCCTCTTTTATATTCAGGGAAACACAGAAAAAACTGCAGTTTTCGATTCATTTATCTATTTTCATCACTGAAACCATATCTATCACAACCATTGGTACTAATTCCCTATATTATCACAACTCTGTTCCATCTTTATAACAGCCATACAGGCTGTGGGTGGAAAGAAAGATGCTCCAGCTAGGACATGGTGCTTTTAAAGATAGACAGACGTAAAGCAGATGACTCTAAAACATATTTATTTTTTATATTAATATAATAGATGAAGATGCAATTTGCTCCTTAAACCTTTCTACTTTTTTTTATTCACAATGTGCATACAGCATCAAGAAGTGACCTGCTTGAAACCACAGTCAGCAAGTAGGGGTTGGTGTCCGTGGTGGAGCAGCCATGTGGCAGGGGCAGGAAATTCCATTTGTCCCCGAGCCTGGGAGGCACAACAAGCTCTGAGTTCCTTGCTTTTTTTTCCCCAAAAATTCCCACTGCTCCACATTCACCAATCCATGCAGCAAGCACTTGTGAGCAGTATTACAGTGATTGAAAGCATATGGGTTCAAACCACTAGACCAATGATAGCTCTGCTACAAGTTCTAACAGAAGCTGTCATTGGTCATATGGTTAGAAACCATGCACTTTCAAATCGGCGGTCACAATCCTGTCCTTGAATTCATCGTGGTGTTGAGGTAGCTGAATAGCAGAGGAAGTGACTGATCAGTAGGCCAAGCAGTAACATACTGACATAATATGAAGGCCTGGTTAACGAGTCAAATGCATATGCAATGCAGAATATAAAACAACCGTGAATTTTGTTTTGCACTGGGGCCAGTCTTCTGAGAAACTGTATGAATATTATTGCATTAGTTACCTAATATGTATATTAAAAATTGTTATGTGGAGTGCTTTCTTTCATGGATCATATTAGCATTGTTGGAAGGCAGCAATTAAAGTTCTGCAAAAGGTGGTTCTATGTTTATTGTTGTGAACATTAGTATCATCATTTGTGATCATTAACATGATAATAATAGAGCAACAAGGATTTTTTCACTTTATTTATGTGGTATTACAGTAACATTTTTATAAACTGTAAATCATACCATGTGAAATATAGAAAATAATAAATTGACCCAATATATTACAATTGCCACACACATTAATGAAAATAGCACATTAAACAATAAAGCTTCTATTTCTCCCAGGGTGCCCAGTCAATAAAAAATCCATGCAGCAGTAGTTTTATCGAATGTCCATTCGATTAAATACATAAATAACCTGCAAATATTTTACCCAGTATTTTAATTGGCCTATACATGGCCTGTTCGTGTTTCTGAAATAATGTATTTATAGTGTCAGCCTCTTTCACAAAAATGAAATATCTAACATACAAAAACTAATTTCAAAGAAACTCTATATTCAATTAAATAAATATATATTCTATTAATCTTTTTTTTGAAGTCTTTATATTATTTTCCTTAATATTTATGGGGACCCCAATACACTAGATGCACTTCTGGTTGGTTGTCTGAGCAGGCTGAGAAAAAAATGTAAAATTAGACGAAAGAGATAGAAATCACAGTAGGAAAAGTATATCCCAAGTGACTGTGTGCCCAAGAAAGAGAAAATCCCATAGCAATTGGTTTGTCTGCCAGGCATAACTGAGGACACAACTGGGGCCAAGCTACGATCCCTCTAGGCTCACAAGGTGGCAATTGGCTTTCCCAAGGGAAAGCTCTTTTAGTTCTGCTGTTCACCGGAAAGGGCATTCAGCCCAGGATCAGTCATCGCTGTTTGATCTTTAAATAGAATGTCAGGGCTCTGAGTTGCAGGGACATCGGCCGCCACCAATGGATGCTGTGACCTGATGGCATTCATTTAGAAGGCCTGCCACAGACCCAGAAAGTAAGTTTGAGGTTAAACTCAGAAAACCCAAGCCAATAAATAAAATGATATGTGACAGCTCTCTGGCTGAGAGGAAGAATGTCCGATATTGCAGGAAAGTAAGAGAATGAGGAGAATGAGGACAAAGCAGGGTGGCTGTTAACACCGAAAAGAATTCTAGCACCTGTTCAGGTCAGCCCACACAGGAGGAACCTTTTGTTTAATATTTGTGTGTACCTTCCTGTTGTTGAAAAACAAATCTACATCAAAGAACAAATAACTTCCTCTGTGTCCATGTACGGTTTGAGGGCTCAAGGCCAGAATTTTTAACAGTGGGCTCATGCACCATATTTTCCAACTAAACACATCTTTATAAACATAGTGGACTGAGAATATTTGAAATAAATTAAAATAGCTAGCATAATAAAGTAAAATTTGGCAGAAATAGGAAAATAGTGCAAATAATAATAATAATAATAGTAACAGATGAATAAGAATTAATGGGGGGTAGGGAAACTATTACGCACCATATGAGTAATAATTTAACAATTGCATATATCAGATGTTGCAAATGAGAGAATGATATTATTGAAAATTCCTAGATACTTCCCTATAGAAAGGGGAGCAGTTATACAGTCTAATGGCTAGAAGAAGAAAGGATCTTCTGGGAATTCAGCCATGCACCTGGGGACAATGTATCTTTTACTGCATATGCTCTATTGTTCCACAAAGGAGACATGTTGGGGTGAGAGGAATTGTTCATGATGCAGAGCCGCTTCCTCAGCATCCTCCTCTCAGATACACCCAAAAGAGCCTCAAGTTGAACTCCCAAAAAATGAAACTGTTCTTAATTAAATTGCCCGTCTACTGGCATCAGCTGCTTTCACCCTGCTGCCCCACCTCACCACTGCATAGAAGATAATGCTTGCACCTATGGAATGATAGAACATGTACAACATGGTCCTACCTATGCTGAAAGACCTGAGCCTCCTCAGCAAGTATAGCTGACTCTGCCTCTTTTTAAAGACAGGATATGTGTTCCTGGACCATCTGAGTCTGTTGTTGATATATATTCCCAGGTGCTTACATTCCTCCACCATCTCCCATGTTTATTCTCCTGATGATAACAAGGATCTTTGGGGGTCCTATCTTTCCTATAAACCACAAGTCTAATGTATAGACGGTAAACAGAAAGGGTGATAAAACAGTCCCCTATGGTGCTCTGTGACATGTCATTGAACAATCCTCATGTGGGCAAATTTCTCACACAGTTTTGTGATTTAGCTATAAGTGTCCCATGCTAATGTGTGCATGTTGGGATCAGAACTATGTTTGAATTTGGCCAACAGAGCATGATATTTGAAGTGGAGACTTTTTAACAAACCTAGTGACATATGTTACCCAGACAAACCAAAATATTTAAAAACATATGTTACACAATAGTGTAGCTGACTAAAAAGTGCCAGTAAGAAGATGCCATTTTGAAATGACATAAACAAACTTTTAGTTTCAATTCTATCCATCTGTTCATTCATTTTCAGAACCTACTTTAATCAATTTTCTTTGTTTATGTACAGAGTCTATGTACTGGGATTAAGGCCAAAATCAACCCTGGACAGGAAGCCAGTCCATTGTAGGGCCTACTCACATTCACTCATATCTGGACCAATTTAGAGCAGAGAGTCTGTATAATTTCCACCCCATTTATTTGGACCCACAGTAATGGGAAGATTGGTCTGGCAGGAACCCTTTTCTCATCAGCATCAGGGGCTAAGCAGGTACCAGCACTGGATGACATGCCAGTCTATTTCAGAGATTACTCATACCCACACACATTCACTCATAACATACTAAAATACTGCCACAATTTTGAGATCCATTATGAATCACTTAATTCAGTTCAGGTTCATGGGGTAGCATCAACTTATAAGGCAGGAACCAAACTTGGATACAACCTCAGTCTTCTGCAGGACACATTTACGCACACACCATCAATATACAGACACCAATTTTATCCTGTACTCAAAAATGCCAAACGTTACCAATTTTTATCACTTATTTTCCTTCTTAGGTGATAGGAAAATTCATAAAAATGAGAAGACTCCTTTGTATATGTTTCCCTTCATTTTAAAAGGTATGTATGTTTAGAACCAAAACAGTTAGTTATAATTGGTGTTATTGGAGAGAAATTGTTTTTAAGACTGTAGCAGGATAAAGATATTGAGTGAGTGTATTATCTTTGCAAAGGGGAACAGTGAAGCCACTTCGTATAATTTTAGGGCATTGAAGTCGTCAATCTTATAATCACAATATATACTGTACCTGCAGCTTAAGACACTTCCAATGGCCTTTACCTTTTCTTTTGAAGTTTTTTTTTTTTTTGCTTTTTTGATTTATCGTTATTGTTCATTTGATTAGTAAATTGCACAAGACTGCACATTTGTATTACATGCATAATTCCTGAATATTGGGAACTACACCAACCTTTATTCTGTATATTATAGAGATGTCACATGTAAAAAAAATCCACACACAAATTAAGCTTAACATCAAATTAATTTACTGGTAAGAGGGATAGCCTTCAGTAAGGGTAGACTGAATTTCCTGCTATTTGGTTAACATGACTTTGTTTTTACAGACTAAGAAGGAGATACAGTATATTAATTGGTGGAAGAAGTATTTATATGATTTACATTTTGATGTTGTTTTACATCGTAAACAACTATTATTATATATGGTGTTTTTCATTGGAAGTGTCATCATAAGGCACACTGCAAAATAAGACTGCTATGGACAAGGAAAAAAGTGCAATACATACATATGACTGATATTTTTAGTTAATATAGAAAAATCTAAATAACTGATAAGAAGAGATTAACGTTGTTGCTTAAATAGACATAATGTGCACAGAAGCAGATATTACCATTAGCAGAGACTTATGTTGCATAAAAGACACCATCATTAGCCTCCTATGCAAGGGCAAATTTCCTTCATCTGGGAATACCAGTACATGGCTAACGTGGGGGACCCTTTAAGATTTTTCAGGATCTCCAAATACAAGAACTGGCTAGCACCATGTATTAATATATCCCCTGGAATTAGCCCTGATAGAAGTAGTGTATGCCAGTAACTATAAACACACTTAAGTAGAAATATGAGGCAAAAAAATGTGTATATGTAAAATAAGAGTCTTCATTGGTAGATGTCAAATTGTAATAAATATAAAGAGTAGTAGTATAAAATGGATAGATATATAGAATACAGTTTAAAATGTATCCATTTGAAATTTGTAAGACTACTACTAAAGAAAACTCAAAATTAATTGAAAACCTTTTTCATTTATAAAAATGTAATGAATCATACTATTGAGAAATGAAAGAGGCCTGTACTTCCTTCCCTAAACATTAAAAATGAGGTACAAAACTTGTAAATCAGTGCCCTCTGCTGGAAGAACTGCATGACTGCTTTTTATACTTGTTTTTTTAACCGAGAAATGTGACGTCATTTGAATCTAAGCAACAACTGCCAAGCCACAATTAAAAATATGCCTCCTAAGGAGCCCAAAGAGAGCACATTTAAAATAACACAGACCAAAAAAAGAACACTATATCAGCAGCAGTGACTTAAAGTAATATGCAAAAAATAACACAAACTGGTTTGGAAGAGGTGTGGCGCAGTGGATGATGCCACTCCCTCATAGTTCTAGATACTTAACCATGACTCCCAGCAAGGTTAATGTCTTTGTTCAAGTGGGCACTTTTTTGCCATGTAAATACAAAACTGGTACTATATTAGAGAACATGGTTGTGGGTGTGTGCCCCCAGCAATGGATCGCTGACCCTTCTAGGATTGGTTGTGGCCAATAAAAGATTGATTGCATACAAATCTGTATTTAATGTAGCAGGTTAATAAAAACTATGCATTTAAGAATCATAAAACATCTATATTTAGAAAATGCATAATTCAATACAACACATAAACATACAGTTATAAACCATATAGATAGTGTTACATTTCTTTAAAAATCAGAAACAAAGTACATAAAAAGCAAGTGGAAGGAACTCTACATAAATAACAGGACATAAAGCTTTTTAGCTGTTGTTTATCAATCATTCTTTATTATATATAGCACCTTCAACAGAAGGGCAGCACAGTGGCACAGTGGTAGCGCTCCTGCCTCGCAGTAAAGAGACCTGGGTTTGCTTCCGGGGTCCTCCCTGTGTGGAGTTTGCATGTTCACCCAGTTTCCTCCGGATGCTCCAGTTTCCCCCCACAGTCCAAAAACATGCAGGTTAGGTGCATTGGCGATCCTAAATTGTCCCTAGTGTGTGCTTGGTGTGTGTGTGTGCCCAGAATTTGTTCCTGCCTTATGCCCTTGTATTGGCTGGGATTGGCTCCAGCAGACCCCTGTGACCCTGTGTTAGGATATATATAGCGGGTTAGACAATGACTGACTGACCTTCAGCAGACAGTGCACCACAAGACAATACAAAGAAATCATTACTAGTCAAGATAAAAGATACAGTATATTGAAATACAAGGAACAGTCTGCAGATGTTCAGCAACTGGATGAAGATATAAAATAATAAACTGAAAATACACAGAAGTTGATTGACAGTAATGCAGAATCAGCAGCAGCCTGGCAGATACACTGGAGACTGTTATGAACAATATAAATACAGAGAAAGTGGATCTATAGTACAAAATTTTAAAAGTGGTTTTAAAGATTTTTCACACACAATCACATAGGACATCTTTAGGATAGCAAGAATGTCGCAGCCTTTGAATGTCTCACTGCTTACATGTGATAAACAGTGGGTGGCAAGAGAAATGCCGGAGTTTGTGCTCCTTTTACTTCAGTAAAGCATTTTGAAGTATCTGAAATGTTTACCTGTCAATAGATTCTCACTTTTTAAATAAAGGAGTAGCATGATGGATAAAGGTCTGAATTTGTTAATATTCTGCCACGTTCATCTAACAACTTGGTCAAACCTCTTTTTGTTATGTTGAGAAGAGTGATCCAAAATGTGCAAACAGAGATAATATAGAAGATTGTGTAACACACATTTCAAAGGGCATTTCTTAGTCTCCACCTTTTTCTTTAACTTGTCGGAATGAATGGCCTTTTAAACACCATTACTGCACAAGTCTTTTTTCCCCCTGTGGTTACTGTTAATGATAAAGGAAAACAAAGCTAGATTACAAATAAGTACAATCACTAACACAGCAAAACAGTATGGCTGTTTATTAGTAACTGCTACTTTTACAGCCTTTGTGTTACACCAATTAAAATAACGTGAATATACATGACTAACATGGAGGTGTAGTGATTCAAATCCTGGACACATCATTATTTGGACATAATATAAATTTGCATGGGATTTTTCCTTATGTATTATTGTCACCTTGCAAATAAACACTGTATAAAATGTTTGAAGACTGTAAATTCTCATGGTGAGCAAATATACTTCTGACATTGACAATATCAGGACTGGATCAGCTTCTTTGTGACACTGAATTGAAATAAGAAAAAGAAAGCTTTTAAAACCTCTAAAGAATGGATCAGCATTAATCTCAACATTTATTAATTATTGTACATGACTAACATTATTAAAAATCTGCTATTTTGTAATTTAGTTAGTAAGTTGAAAGGTTACACCTTGATTGTCTTCAGGTATTGTAACATTTCACTATAGAGATAACACATTCCTGGGCTAACTACTTTGCGACAACCTGTGTAAAATGTTAAATGCATGATACCATTGCTGATCATACTATTTTCTGAAAGCATGTGTCTTTGTTCTGTGACAACACAAGACAAAGATTAGCCTTTTAAATGGGCTATGTTTATATCACAACCACAAGGAAAGAGTAATAAAGTTGGAAAATATTTTGGTGTACGGTGTGCAGGAAAGCAGGTCATCAGTGGTCATGCACACATACACATATTCTCACTCATACAGCGACTCAAAAAGGACATGCATATCTTTGAGACACCTGAAAGAACTGCAGAGAGAACACACAGACAAATAAGGAGAGAACATGCAAAGTCCACACTGTAACCAGGTTGAAGATCAAATTGTGA
Source organism: Polypterus senegalus (assembly GCF_016835505.1). NCBI lineage: Eukaryota > Metazoa > Chordata > Cladistia > Polypteriformes > Polypteridae > Polypterus > Polypterus senegalus. Next base: position 132,961,396 of record NC_053154.1, read on the forward strand.
TCCTTAGAGCTGAACAGCTTCAGGCCTGAACACTGCAATCAATCTTCATTTTCATTCTTTTCTTGGTTTCCTTGGAGACACTTTAGCCAAGCAAATTTTCTTAGGTATGGGACATGGCCTCACAGCAAATAGACAAAGGCGATGTTATTTTAATCCTAATCTCACAGTCTATAATATTCACTTGTTCCACACAATTAAAATTCATCCACCTACTCTTGAAACCGCTTAATCCAGTTCAAAATCTCAGGGGTGGAAGCCATGTAAATGAAACGTGATTGATGGTTCTGCAGATGGTATGCTCTTAAGCTCTTTGAGCTGTGTATTCTATTAATCTGGGGGTGCAGATATAGGTTGTCATATTTTGCATAGCTACTTTGACCATGAGCACAAATTCACTTCATTTTATACAGTTGATGATGTGCATGGGGGTTACTACCTGTGAAACTGTCCATTAACAGCTTGCTCCAAAAAAGCAAGAATTTAGTTATAAAGTTGCAAAAAGACTTTTAAGTACAATTTTAATAATGCTGACAGTTACAGGCGCCTTGGCATTTCATACCAACTTCAGGGAAAATTGCACAATTTATAATAGCTCACAGCCTCTCATACACTCATCACCTACAGTTCAAATCAAGCAGTACATTGACATATGTTCTTTATTTTTAAAAATGCCTACATTTCTGAATGTGTACTAAAAGGATGGATGGTTCAGCAAGACCATTTAAAGGAACAATCTAACCATTTACCTACAAGGTAATTCACACAGAAGATACTGTATGGTACAGACCAGACTGTCAGCTCTTTTTTGCGAGTCTTGGCACTGCCTGCGAGACAATTACAGCATACTTTTTTGTTTTTTTTTCCTTGTGCTGTGATATGATGCCACCAATGAGCAAATATTTTGAAGCGGCGGTGTTAAAATGCGTGTTGAAACATGCTTGGTTAACATATGCAGTAATTCGAACCAGAGTAGACATACTGATTTTCACTGTTAAAGTATATGTACATTTTACTAGCAAGATCAGAACTAAATCAGACTGAGAACTCAGCCTGACTAAAAATTTGATTCTGTCAACAACGCACAATTCTGACAAAACAGTGGAGAATAACTGGGTCAAATAATACATAAGCAAAATTGAGACATCAGATTCAACCACATTTTTTCACTATGCAAAAAGGGTGGGTTCTTTTTCAAAACTCCTAAAGACTTAAATTATCATTTTGCTGAAAGCTCTTTCCACTACTCGCAACTGAATCTTGTGAACACAGGGCTTATCATTGGCAAAGACTTATCAAATTGTTTTCCAAAAATCAAAACAAATACAATCCACTTCAGTGTAACAAATTCGCGGCAATTTTCCACAGTCTGATGGGGGACTCTTGTAAGTCATTTAACACCAACCTATGAATAATGTTATCACTGCACTGACCTGCACACATTTAAGAGGCTAAAAAACTATAAGCTCACACTCTGTGACCCATATGAAGTCACTTAATTGCTTACCCTGCCAGTGCATGTAAATTAAAACAATATTCCCATATAATCTTAATTCAATTCAGTGGCCTATTCTAGCTTTATCAAGCACATGGTAAGAACCTTCCCTTGGACAGGATGCCAGTTCACTGCAGGGCCCATTCACACACAGACCAACCAACAATCACACATACATTTTGAAAAAATGTTAATGATACATTCAATATTAGAAAGAAGTATTCAAATTAAATATATGCAAAAGCAATGAAAATGGTTCTTAACATGACAACAGACTATCCAAAATCTCCAGTAAGTTAAGCATATATTTCATGGAGACAATATAGTTTTTTCTTTTATGTGTCCAATATAAAAATGTAATGTTAAGAGCTGTGATTAAAAGCCCAGTGCACAAGGTACAATATAATTTGACCTATAAAATAAAGCAATTGAATAAAAATCCCTATCAATGACATCTTTGTGAAAAAAGTAATAATATGTATAAGTTAATTTGAATATCTCCAATTAAAGCATCCCAAATTATTTAAGGCCACTGAAATTCAGTGCACAGCTCATTATTATTAAAATCGTTACTTTTTTCAATACAGAGGCAGAGTAATTAACATACTTTAAGTAGTAACTCAGATTTAATGGGACTCTTCTGTAGAACTTCCACCCTTTCAAAAACAGAACTACTGATTAAGCTCGTCACTGAAAAAAGAGCAGCCTTCACAGGTCACTAATGTTCTGCTTGTCGACGTGTATTTACACAAACGTAGTATAAATTAATCGTTTTGAATTGGCTGTGCTTAGATCGTCAGAACTATGTCTCTTTTGCAAAAGAAAACTGCTAACGGTGATTTTAAGATGTGAAGGTCCACACATAATATAAACAGAAGAAAATGAACAGCTGGCAAAGGGAGATTTTCCATTTCACATGTTGTTGGTCAGATTCACGGGGATGCTGTTTTCACAACTGACATACGTTGTCATGCAAAAATCTAAAATCTACGTGCGCCTTGCCACATCCTCAGTGGAGAACATTCGGACAAAGAAAGATAAGTAACGTGTATTTAACAAAAAATGTCGTCTGGATACACTAACCAGCTGAGCTGACTAAGAGAACTCAAGCGGGCAACAGCGCGCCACCTGGTCGCTGACGCGCAACACCTGGAGCAGACCGAAACGAATTGTGGGCAGAGTTTTAGGGGGGGGAAGGGGGTTACTGGACGGGGCGGGACTAGGAGTGCATTTCTTCATGGAAAAATACCAATTGAGAATACACTCTGCCGTTGATACCTGTATGTTTTAAATGGTTGGAAGTCACGTGGGCATGAGTTACGAGTTTACTCCCCTGACGCTACGCCGCTCAACGGTTTCTCGCCATACCTGCAGGTAACGCAATAAGCTAAAATCCATTTGGTAGGTTATTCGTCACTTCAATCAGACGACCAAACGCTGCAAAGCGCTGTTATACAGAGAGAATAATAAGTAAACAAAAAGGTTTGTTGCGTTAAAATCATTCATAGTGTTGAAAAGCAGACGCTTTTCAGCAGTAAACCTTATATGATCGTCTGCGACTGATCTTGAATTAGTCGCGGTAAACGTGTCACATGTTTATTCCGTTTTTAGCACTCAGATACACAACTAAATTTCCGCACACACTTGCAGAACAACTAATGCTCCTCTTAAACAACTTCACAGTATAAAATGCAAAGTCGTAGACGATTCAGATATTTCGGATGGTCATTTTATGTCGTATGGATTCATTTCCCAATAGAAAATACCGTATTTTGAGACACACGCAGCTTTCGTAAAAGGTGGAGACAAGCAACAAGATATTTGAACGTCCTTAATGAAAAACTAAAATATTAATAGCCCATTTTCCATTTAAAATGTATCTGTGTTGGGCATATACCCCAGGGCTCGCAAAAGCATAACAATCGGGTGCTAATGATCAATGATATAACGTGTAGGCTGAACCGAAGCGATGGAGTGAAATATAAGTGTAGATAGAACACAACTGGGCAACCAAACTAAAAATGAGGTTGTGGTAGATGTGGCTATTAAACCTCCAAATCTTACACCATGGAAATAGTGAACACAGCAACAATCATCCCGCATTAGCAAAGTCTTTCCCAAGCAGAAATATCGAGAGAGGCAGGTGTTTCCAGATCTACTCTCCAGGCTCTTCTGTAGAATCGCTAGCAAACGGGCAAGACTGAGGATCGGAAACGCAGTGGTCGGTCACGAAAACTGAGTGCAAAAAACGTTAATTACATCAAGCCTGCCTGCCTTCCAAAATCGTACTTTGTCTACCACGAATATCAGCTCACAGTTGGCAAAATCACGGGGATCCCGCTACACCATGTCCAGTCCGGTGACTTACTAGAAGTGGTCCAAAATACCGAGGTAAAAATAGAGCCAATTGCCTCCCCTACGCACGCGACCACAGCGACAGGGAATTAACCGAACCCGCCACGTCCAGTTTTCGAGATGTGCACTTCAGCTATAAACCATTTATTCTCGTTTTGTTTATAGAAAAAGGCACCTTATTGCCGTGTCGCTTCTCAAAATATAAAGAAAGAATAAAAAATATATATATAAACCTTCGAAGTATGATTTAAAAAAATCATATGGTCTGTGGGGAAAAATCCTTGCACAATTCACACGAATTCAATCGATTTTGATGTGAAACGGCTCGTTATTATTTCCTGCATGTAATTCACTTATATCAAGCCACGAAGTAACGTTAAAATAACCATTCTTAACGCGCCTGAAGTGACTTAACAGGCTAAAATGGCGAAAACAAAAGAGCTATATGTGGACGTTAAAATTAAAATCATCTCCTAACAAAAAGTGTGAAGGTTACAAATTCATTTATAAAACCGTAGCTTTAACATTTCTATAGTTCGAAGTTTTATCCGAAAATCTGCTGCGATGGCACAGTATTGAGACTCATAAGACGTGGATGTAAGAGAAAAACGGATTTCGTTGACAGTTGGCGAGAACTGTATAAAAGACCATCACTCGTTCCTTCGAAACATTTATTTATCTGACCTAGAGGAATCTGGATGAATTGTACCGGCCCGCTGGAGACTAAGCCATATGGGTTATATATGTATTGGGAGACCCAAGACAACAGGCTGAACTGTACAAAAAGAATGTCATCGAGAACCGCTTATTCGTTCTGGAGTAATCAGCAGTAATACTTTATCTCCAAGATTACCGAGGAGAGACGCTGCAAGTTGAGGCTTACACGACCCGCACAGTGGTGGTTATCCTTATTAAAAGCTGCAAACAAATTACTAGTCCTTTGGTGCCAGTTTTTTTTTTTTTTGTTGTTATTAGTCACATGCACGTTTTTATTATCTTCCAAACAGTAAGAGAAAATAAAGTAAAGTCTAAGTAGTTTATTTCAAAACTATTTTTTACAGTAAAACTGCATTGTGGATATTACAGGGGTCTCCCAATAGATAGCCGATTCCTATGTTATAAAATACATATTAATAGGCGTCCCGTTCGGGGTTGGTTCCTGCTTTTGCACACCATGTCCCCGTGGTTTTAAACTGAATATGCGAATTTAATATGGGTGGACGATTAGACTGCGCGATTAGAAGTAAATAGCTTTAACTGTACGTTTAAAACAGATGAGAAGTGCTGCATCAATAATTTAAAACCTGATTAAGCAAACCTTATAAGGGGGTGTCTAAAATTTGCATTGAACGTTTTATTATGGTTGCGTGTCTAAATATATTTTTGTCCTTAAAGTGAGGTGCAGACGGCGACTGTGGCAGTTTCAAATAAAAAACAGTCCACCTTGTTTGTTGACAGTATGAAGGCGTGTTCATTTTATAATTTAACGGGATTTATTACGTGTAATAAAAAAAACAAATCTTGTTTAACGCAGTTCCCAAAACACGCATAGATTTCGACACCTTAAGCACTAACAGTTAAACATACTAAGAAAAACCTTAAATGAAATTAATCTGGATATAAAGTAGAACATTGCAAACCGGAGACACCTACGTACAGGAGACGAGTTGTTCCTATTACTGCTGTATAAATCCCAACTTTTTCCACGGCAAGTGATTCCTGCAATTACTTTAATTTGGCAGCTGTTTGTGTATATAAATTTCCACAGGGAAAGGTAGATGTTTTTATTATTATTAAAAAGTCCTCAATTGAGAGTAACCAGGAGGAAACAAAATGGAGTATCGGTGGCAACATGTTATGGCGCCAGCTTCGTCTATCCGGCGCCCTCTCTCTCTCTTTCTCTATATACACCTCACAACGTTGAATAACAATGATGACGGCACTCTCGTCCTCCATGATACAACAAGCCTTCTTCTCCGCGTGCTTGCTGTGAAATGGCGGACAGAGGCGGGCTAATGCAAGAAACGCCACGTGACTCTTCTTCCTCCCACCCCCTTCTGGCTCGCACATCTTCTTGCCCGCCTACCTGTACGTGCAGAGCTTTCTAGTGCGTTACGCAGAAAATACGGAGGCGGAATCCGGTGAGTGGAATGGGATTTGACTTGCTTAGACGTCTCTTTTGGCCTTATACGCATGCAGTTCCTGAATAGTTTTCTTGTCAGTCCATTTTTTCTTAGTTAATGCAACGTTTAGAAACCCCAACATAGCGAAGCTAGTTGCTTCTCCCAAAAATCAGGAAAATACGTTTTCTCTGTAGCACACCATACTGTTGCAGTAGAGGTTGTGAAGGGAAATTAAAAAGAAGTTGAATTTCAGGTGCTTTTTTAACGTTTTCAGTATAACGTTTGATATATTTTCAGCCTTAACAGTAGTTAAAATATTATGTACTTTTAAAACATAACGGCCGACTTAGCCATATGCTACAATGTAAAAAGTATCCGCAGAATTTTCAGTCATTATCTTAATTATTAGATAAAAGTATTAAGATCGATATACTGAATGGTTTCCACTTGTTTATCAACCTACTTATGTTCTAATTTCGGAGAAGTGAACCTGTAAGTGAATGCGGGAAAGTGATAATCCTTCCCGTGATTGTACACTGATGACTAGTGACAGGGGCTACTGGAATGTACCTTTACATACTGTAATATTTCTATCAGCAACTGGGCTGAATTGCGTAAGGTTGTAATTAAATTGGAGGTCAACAGGAGGTAGTCCTGTGGCAACTGCAACGTAAATGTTTTAAAAATACCACGAGATTGCATTGAATAAGAACATTAAAATACACTATTTTCCAAAAATAATTAAAATGACTTTGCTTTTGAGGTAGAAAAGCCATGGTTCAGTGTCAGTCATTCATTTTATTCCCTTCTTTAGGGTCTTTCACAGTGAAGCACGTTGATTAACACATGGTGTTGCTCACATCTTTCAAAGATGTATGTATTTGACTATTCTGAAATTGTCTCAGAATGAGTGTGGGTGGTAGTGTTCACAAGTGTGCCATGCCAAGAACCTGGCACACACCAAGGGTGTTTATATATTATATGAAGTTGCGATGACAATGACCCTGTAATGGAGAAATTGACTTTGAAAAATGAGTAGATAGATATATTATTTTTCATACCACTGTCATTAAAGAAACCCACTTCGATATTAATACCAGTTACAAAAAAAAACTCAGTATGTTTTGAAAAAGTAAATATCACATTAGTCAGACACTAACCAAACAATATATTTGAGTTGTACTGCTCCCAATTTTGATCCAACAAGCTTCTCATTGTGTTTTACAGATACAACAGTGCAAGATGGTCTTCCAAATATATACTGCACATTTAAACACATGAAGCTTGTTTTTAACAGGAAACTGAATATAACAAAGTGTCCATTCATTAACAACCAATCATGTCTTCTTTTGCCAGTGCATTTTGGAATTTGCTTTCCTTCTTCAGGGCCAGGTACACAAATACCCTTTAAAGTCAAATACAGTGGGATGCAAAAGTTTGGGCAACCTTGTTAATAGTCATTATTTTCCTGTATAAATCGTTGGTTGTTACGATAAAAAATGTCAGTTAAATATATCATATAGGAGACACACACAGTGATATTTGAGAAGTGAAATAAAGTTTATTGGATTTACAGAAAGTGTGCAATAATTGTTTAAACAAAATCAGGCAGGTGCATAAAGTTGGGCACCGTTGTCATTTTATTGATTCCAAAACTTTTAGAACTAATTATTGGAACTCAAATTGGCTTGGTAAGCTCAGTGACCCCTGACCTACATACACAGGTGAATTCTATAATGAGAAAGAGTATTTAAGGGGGTCAATTGTAAGTTTCCCTCCTCCTTTAATTTTCTCTGAAGAGTAGCAACATGGGGGTCACAAAACAACTCTCAAATGACCTGAAGACAAAGATTGTTCACCATCATGGTTTAGGGGAAGGATACAGAAAGCTGTCCCAGAGATTTAAGCTGTCTGTTTCCACAGTTAGGAACATATTGAGGAAATGGAAGACCACAGGCTCAGTTCAAATTAAGGCTTGAAGTGGCAGACCAAGAAAGATTTTGGATAGACAGAAGACGAATGGTGAGAACAGTCAGAGTCAACCCACAGACCAGCACCAAAGACCTACAGCATCATCTTGCAGCAGATGGAGTCACTGTGCATCGTTCAACCATTCGGCGCACTTTACACAAGGAGATGCTGTATGCAGAGTGATGCAGAAGAAGCCTTTTCTCCACCCACAGCACAAACAGAGCCGCTTGAGGTATGCTCAAGCACATTTGGACAAGCCAGCTTCATTTTGGAATAAGGTGCTGTGGACTGATGAAACTAAAATTGAGTTATTTGGGCATAACAAGGGCGTTATGCATGGAGGAAAAAGAACACAGCATTCCAAGAAAAACACCTGCTACCTACAGTAAAATATGGTGGTGGTTCCATCATGCTGTGGGGCTGTGTGGCCAGTGCAGTGACTGGGAATCTTGTCAAAGTTGAGGGACGCATGGATTCCACTCAGTATCAGCAGATTCTGGAGACCAATGTCCAGGAATCAGTGACAAAGCTGAAGCTGCGCCGGGCTGGATCTTTCAACAAGACAACGACCCGAAACACTGCTCAAAATCCACTAAGGCATTCATGCAGAGGAACAAGTACAACGTTCTGGAATGGCCATCTCAGTCCCCAGACCTGAATATAATTGAAAATCTGTGGTGTGAGTTAAAGAGAGCTGTCCATGCTCGGAAGCCATCAAACCTGAATGAACTAGAGATGTTTTGTAAAGAGGAATGGTCCAAAATACCTTCAACCACAATCCAGACTCTCATTGGAACCTACAGGAAGCGTTTAGAGGCTGTAATTTCTGCAAAAGGTGGATCTACTAAATACTGTATTGATTTCATTTCTATTTTGTGGTGCCCAAATTTATGCACCTGCCTGATTTTGTTTGAACAATTATTGCACACTTTCTGTAAATCCAATAAACTTCATTTCACTTCTCAAATATCACTCTGTGTGTCTCCTATATGATATATTTAACTGACATTTTTTATCGTAACAACCAACGATTTATACAGGAAAATAATGACTATTAACAAGGTTGCCCAAACTTTTGCATCCCACTGTAATTAATACGTACCAACACTATTCCAGTAAAAACTCATCTAGGGTGTTTATCAAGAAAATAATGCAAATTGGCTACATTCATGGTATCTGTTGACCTAACCTGCACCCTAAACTGCCTAATTAAAGTTTTGGCTTGGGTACTATTTATTCCTATTTTTAAGACTTTTTTTTATCATTATGGCCAAGGTCAGCCTAACTGGGAACTGCCTTCTTCACTGGACAAAGGGTAGCTCTGGTTTTGTTGATGCGATGGATGACATTAGCACCTTCACTGCCAACACCCCCTTCTCTCATGTCTATGACTAACAAACAAATCCCATTACAGAGCCCATTCTTTGGACTGAGATTTCTTAGCAACATTATAACATACCCTTTTTTGAGATGTAACAGATGTGGCATTAGCTCAGCTGAATCCAAAGAGTTAACAAAGTTTATTGGATAATTTACTCTGTCTTCATCTTTTCCTTCCATAATGTAAACCACACAGAGATATGTCATAATATCTCCATTCAGTAGTCCCAGCACCATGTCATTCATGGGAGACACATCAGTATTTTTCAGACACAGAATCAACTTGCATGTGATATTGGTTTCATCTTGTTGCCTAAGATGGTCATGAATATATCGTGCACTAACCTTTTAGAGCATGCCATGCTCTATGGTATTTGTAGAACTTGCCCATTGTTCTCTTCTGTGCCACCGATCTGCCCATTTTCTATAGTTAGAAAACCATAGGCTATTTTCCAGATTCACACTTCTCATATTCTGTGTTAGCAGGAATGTCTTGAAATACAATATATCCAGTGCAAGCTTCTCTTTAGGCATGCCTCCACTATCATGACCTCTTTGGCGTGCAGAACTACTGGTAATGTCTGTTTGAAATCACCTCCTAATAGTATATTCTTTTCACTAAAGGATCTTTTATTACACATCAACTTTTTAAGAAGCTTGCCTACTACTACTAAAGCTAATCCTTGTGCCAATGTGGCCTTTGTCCAGATTGTCAACTTGACTGTTCTCAACAGATCTGCATCAGAGGATATCACCCTCATGGTTGATATTAAATTCCCCATCAAATGTATTGGCAGCTTGAAGATTGAGTGGTATGTCCTAGTGCCCACTATCAAATTTGCTTCTATGCCAGTTGAGACCACTGGTAATACTACACCCCCATCTCCTCTGACTACGTTTAGTAGTGTGTTGTTCAGGAATGTTTTACCTGAATCTCCTGGCACATCTAAAAAGTAGTACCTTAAGCTTTTTATCTGATCTCCTACAGCCATCATGATTTTGTCAAAAGCAGGTCTCTGTTGTCAAGTCATAGTTTTTATCATCTGATTTGGACAATCATGTTCTAGTAGTGCATCAAAATAATGTGTATGATTTTCAGAGCCCTCTACAGCCGTTGGTGTCTTTAGGTAAAAGTTGGCAAAATGTTTACTATGTTGGCACAAGAACCTCTCTGTTTCTAGAAGTGCCAGATCTTGACAGTGGGTGCATCATTGCGTATGACCATCTTTCCACCATTTATAATATTCAGTCAAGTACTGAATGTATTTATCAAACAGCAGCTATTGTTGGTACAGCAAAGACATATGTACACAAACAACTCTCAGAGTTGTGGGGATACGTTAAATGCTATGTCATCTTCCATAGACATATCCAACACCTGATCATCATTTGTGAGGCCCCTTGCTCTATGCTGACCATATGAATGACTGATAGAGGATGCCATTGACTGTCTTCATGTCATTAAATAACAGTGCACCTCTAATATGTTATCAATAGTGATTGTAAGCAGTACCTCTCTGAATTTGTTCTGAAATTGACAGTATGCATCTTGCCATTTGCCTTACTTGCCCCTCTTCGGTGTCTTGTCTATATTTTGTCATGCTTATCAAATACTTAGTGCTTGGGAATTGCACTATACCTGTATCTATTCATATCTTTATTAATTTAGTTCAACTTGAAACAGACAGCGAGAGTAGTATCCCTACTTTCCTCCCTTATCACCGTAGCTTCTTCTTGCCCTTTTTCAAACACAGCATATTGCTCTCCTGGCAAATGCACCTGGAGTCTCATTAGAGTATGTATTTCTGCATGTGTCTCAAACTTAAACAATCTTCAGGCTATTTCTGGAGTAGTCAAATGCTGATAGTTTATGAACTGTGCTATCTCATCATGACCTGACCCACCATCCTCTCATAAGATCACAACAGCTCTGTCTTGCTCCTTATTTATGTACTTAAAGAAGTACTTGAAACTTTCAGAGATGCACACACCTCAAAATTAATGTGGCAGTTACACTTGTAACTCAGAAATGGGTTGTACGGCACCACAGACTCATTTGTCACCTGCCTAACCCCAACACACACAGTAACTCCCAGATGGCACTTGAATTTAGGATATCCATCACTACTGGCAAACGTCTCTTCACTGCACAGCTTGGGCAATTATTTGCTACTTATCCTATTCACCATTCATGGTGCACCTGGACTTTCCTTTCAACCTAGGCCATCTATCATGTGCTATGCTATTATTTTGTATAGAACTGGATCCCTGTCCTCATCTGGCAGCTCTGTGCTTACCATCTTGACAGTGATATCTTCCTCTCATGGTTTATGTCTACTTGAGAGAATCAAAATGATATGTGCCTGTGGCATCCCCCTGTTCTGAAACTTGATCATGTGGATTTTTGCCACAACCACTCCAAACACCTCCCTTTTCGCAATATCATCTATAATCTCTTTAAGCTTTAACTTAAACAAATGTGCCATGTCATCAGGTCAGTCAGTGACCCTTTGCTCTGCCTATAATTTTTGCGCTATCCTAGTCAGCATGGGTTGCATTTCATTGTCAAAAAGAGATATGGCTTGCCAAATCTACGGACAATGTCCTTTGCATCATGGAAATTTTGATGTATGTTATTAGGACTCTCTAGGAAGGTTGATGGAAGTAGTAGTATGATCTCAGGTATGGCACAGGATATCACTAATTGATTGGCGAGGTGATTTATTAGTCCCTTGTAACTGTTTAGGTGTAACTTCATGCTGATTCAGTCAGTAATAATGCAACCTTTTAGCCTCTTGACTTAATGTAGGCATCCATGAAGTACTGCTGTGTCTGCTTCCCTACACTCAAAAGCTGGTTGAATTCTTCATGTATAGGGAAGCAGTATGTATAGTATTGCATCTGCATTACTTGCGTTCTATGCTGACTTTTCTCTCTAACCCAACTCTTTTCTCCATATGCGAAGAAGAGTGTGTATACCAGTGCCTCCAAGTTGGAATCCAGTACCTTGGTCATCTGTGCTCCTCTGTTATAGTTTACCCAAACCCTATGTGAGTATGTCAGCAGTTCAATTTCAAGCATTAGCTTGACTTCAGGATGCTTAGATTCTACAGCTACCTTGTTTGTCCTTGGAGCATTGTACCTCCTTGGATCTACACCTCTGTCTTCTAGTATTGGCACAGTAACCATAGTCAGGCTTGCATCAACCCTTTGTGCCTCTTCTACACACTCCTTCTCGAAATTATACATCATTTTGCCTGTGCAAATTAATTTTAATGCATAGCCCTGCAATATATACATTTTCTGCTTATCTCTCCACAGTGATACTGTATCACATCATCAAAATGGTTGTATAATGCTCAGAGGTAGGTTTTATCCTATGATTTAACATCTTACTTCACCTCTGAACAGCTGCATCCGAGTATGTGGTTCTTTGCTGCTGATTTTGACCTCTTATCTCGTTCGTGTAAAGTCTGTTTGTGACTGTCATTTTGTGATGCCTTGCTTTTTATCTACCAGAGGCAGACAGACCCCCATTACCCACTGTGAAAACAGTAATCGTATTCTTGAGAGTACATTCTGTCTTTGAAGGTGACTCAAGATACGCATCATCAGGGTTTAGCGATGTAACGTCAGTCAGTAAGTTATTTGATTTGTTATCATTGAAATATCGCATGGAATGTTAGATTCAGAAATTGAAATTTGCACCCCCAAACTGACCTGTCTTCAAAAATGACCACTTAGACCAAAGCTAAACTGACCAATCAGATTGCTTGGAGGGACCAGGCACAAGCATAGAGAATAGCATTTTATTATATAGTAGATACAGAACACAATAGAGCAGTGTTTGAATTTTTTAGACAAAATGTTATACTTGTCAGTCAGTCATTATTCAATCCGCTATATCCTAACACAGGGTCACAGAGGTCTGCTGGAGCCAATCCCAGCCAACACAGGGCGCAAGGCAGGAACAAATCCCCTCAGATTTTATACTATTTCTGTATTTCTTAAAATTACATCCATTCATTTTCCTCTCAGCATGTTTCTGTTTAGTATCATGGACTTCTGGAGCATGTGCTGCTAGTAATAGGATAAAGGTAGGAATTTGGATGGGTCATTGCAGATATGTACAGGTAGCAGAACATAAATCAAGATATTTCAAACAAAATACTGCAGTAGAGGTAAGCAGCAGAGTAAAGAAGAAGTATAATAAATGAAAAGGGCAATGATTAATAATTCAAAATGAACCATAATAGCCACACATCCAATTTCTATACATGCTACTAGTAGATGCCAAAAAGAGAGATTTCAGCTCTAATGAAAAAGTTTGTTGGCTTAGTTTAATGGCCCTTTTGTGGCTATAATAATTCATTTGTAATAATGAGAAAATAATTGGAGTGTTGCTGCATGCTGGGATAAACTGGGTCACCTGGAAAGATTAGAATGCTGTTTGCAACTCAAAAGAATTTTATTTTGGAAATTCAAGGGTGATCATTGCTAAATACAGTCACTCCATAGCCAAAAGGAAACCAACAGATCTTTGCTATGTACATATAGCTTGGTGTTACTGAGTTTATCTTCATGTTAAATTTTGTTATAACTGCTTCATATTTGTAAGTGTTTGCACCTCTCTGTGATTTAAAATGGAAGTGTGGTATATAATAATAAATTATTGTCAAGTATATAGGTCACACAATTGGCAGTACTTCCTGAGGCACATAAACAGTTATTGTAACTTGTCCTATAACAATTGTTGGTCACCTTTAATAACGGATGAATGCACCCTGCAAAGGACTGGTGCCCCATCCAGTGCTGCAGTCTGTGATTTGATAAAATGAGTTCATGATTTGAATGGAGAGGATGTGTGTAGCAGATTTTTTTAAGAAATGAATACTTGTTTCCACCTGACAAGTTAAGTTACTAGTCTGTCCAACTCACCCACAAGCTGAGAATTTCAAGGTAATGTATTTAGATCTGAGAGGAATGACATATGGTAAAAATTAAAATTAGGCATTCTACAGATCTTTTTATTTTCCCATCATGCCTGAATTATGCTGACCCTTGTCATAAAGAATGATGCTGTATTATGCACTGTTCATACGTCAGTCACCAAGCCATTCTCTTAAATTAAATGAGCTAGCTTCAACCCAGGCTGGAAATGGCTGTTATTACCATATTGCACTATGAATACACATATTTCTGTGCAGTTTGTGTTAAATTTTTACAGTTAACAGACCTCTTTTCAAAGTGAAATATTGTTCTTACAAATAACTTAATCTTTTTCTTTTTTGCAAAAAGTCTGCTGTTGTTTCTGTTGTTTTGTATCAAAAGATTGCACTTCTGCTGTTGAACAGTAGTCCTGCCTATAATTTAATTTAACTGAAGTGATGGTGAATGTCTGCTTCATTATGAGTCAAGATAATTGTTTTTCTCTTTAAAAACACATTTCTTATAATCTTTTTAAATATATAAGAAATAGATGTTAGTGGGAATCTCCTTAAACGTTGAAAAGTTAAACTGCAGATCAGCTCAGCCGTGGATAATAAACCATATTAGGGAGGCTCAAAAGAATGTGTGTAGCAAGCAGTCATGTCCAAACTTGTACTAAAAATGTGATTATTCGGTGTTATTCTTAAATGAAAAAAAGCTAGTGTACTGTAGGTATAATGTGCAGAAATCATATTACTAGTAAAAATAGCAATTATTACACTTTTTGAATTTGTCCTGTGGATGCCATCGTAGATTCTCAACATGGATTATTAAAGTTTGTCTAATGTAATCTAAACAGTTTAGATGTAAAAATAGTGCTTTATTTTTAGCAGGTGAAGATCAACACTAAGAGACCTAAACATTAAATGCCTATCTGGTTTGTTTGGGCCTTGTTACAGTTATTTCAAATCCCTTTCTAGCAGCTGGGGGTTTCCACCACATAACAATCAAACTCCCTCTTCCTTGTACCCAATCAGAAGGCCAAGCTTATTGTCTGAAAGTTAGCCCTCATTTAGGTCCTTTTTCCACTGTCACACATTGTGCAAAGTTTTGAGTGTGCTAGCAGTAGTTGACTGGTTTTCCACTGTCTTCTCACTGCAGATTGACCTGAGTGAAAAAAACATTTGTGGTGTCACTATAAACTTCAGTTCAGCTGAGTTTAAGTAAACCAAAGTTGGACATATCTCTTGTGGTGTGTATCACGACAGACCATTCTTGTGAGTGCTATCTGTTGTGGTGGATGGCCGGCCATTTATCCCAGCCAATACCCCCAAGCCGCCAGGTGGAGCCCTCCTTGCAGTATGAAGGTCTCCAGAAGACCAGTAGGGCATCTTGGACAATGTAGTTTTTATACGCAGCCCTGCTGGAAGCCATGGGGGCCACTAGGGGATGCTGCAGGGAGGAATAACGAGTATTTTCTCTACGCCCCGGAAGCACACGTGGACAGGAGGAATGACATGTTTCCAGGGTGAAGAAAAGAACTTGTACCTGACTCGGAAGTGATTGAGAGTCACATGGACTGGGGATGGAGAACACTTCCGGGTCAGGAGATATAAAAGGACTATGGGAGCTCCCAGACGGCGAGCTGAGCTGGGTGGAAGGGTGGCAACGTGTCTGGGAGTGGAGGATTGTTTATTGTGTATTATTGGTTATTTATTGTATGAATATAGTGGAGAAGAGGGTGCTTTGTGCACTGTGGCAATTTAATAAAGTCATTATTTGGACTTTTACCTGGTGTCTGGAGTCATGGACAGGGGTTCAAGGGAGCAAGAGCGGCCCCTTTCTGTCACACTGTGTTATGTATAGAAATTGTTACAGTACTGTTCAGCATTCAATGCATTTGGAATTTTCCTGTTTTAAAAAATAATGTAATGTTTTAAACAATGCATTTCTCGTCTGTATATTGAGTTTATATCTACCCTTATATCCCTGCTCTTTGACTCTGCTCAACATCTTCCTGCCAACTTTCTTGAAATCTGGTGTGTGTACAGTTAACTTCTCTACTATGGATCAACTGTTATACAATGAATACACTACTTTAATGAATACATGTTTACTTTCTGTATTTTTGCACACTTATAAATGCAAACATTATATTCATGTTGCCTTTTAGTGGTGAAGATTTGCTGTTGATTCTTTATTCTTTATATTTTATATATCTGTTGCTACACACTCCACGCCCTGTGCATTTAACTACTCTGAATACAGGTGTTACCAAGAGCAATGAGAATATAACATGATCACCAACTTAGTTGAATCATGGCCATTAAATGGGTTAAAAACATATAACCTGATTTTTAAAATGCCATGTAAGCTCTTATTCTGGTTATAGAAAATTGGTTATTGGTCTCTGAGAAACCAAGTTAACACATGTAGATTTCTCTGCGAGTAAACCAAATATCTGGTCATATAAACACTTTACTGGGTTACAAATAAGGATTTCGTAGTCTACACACATCTGTTGCACTCTGTTCACCTTACTTAGATTCACACACACTTTTAGCAGCCACAGAAAGTAGCATCCACAAGATAAAATTCCTGAGCAAGTGCCCAGACAGTAGCATTATTCTTTCTCCTTATTGAAATAATCTGCCTCAATATTTCAGAAATCATTAAATATATGTTGATAAGCGTAATGAGTAAAATGTAATGTGAGTTAAGTGGTATTATTACTTTTTTTTAAAGAAACAAGTAACCTAAAACAGTGCTTACTTTGTTGAAGTAAAAATACCTGCCTTAATATTATGCTAGAAGCATGGAGTGTAAGTCAAGAAACACACATACCAGTATGTTGTTCCTTTTCAGGGGTCAATTGCACAGCCAAGCAGAAAAGAGTGTGCTACATACAACAGAAACCTATAAATAGGTTTAATGATGTTGGAGCATTTTTCCATAGGAGAACTCCAGAAGCATATTTGAGCATGTAAACGGAGGCAGGCTTTTAGGAAAAAGGTTTATACCTTTACATGGTTACTCACTTTATCACAGTTTTGTGTGTGTATGTAAATGCACTGATTACTTGATGTAATGGCTGCTTTTGGGTCAGTGAAATTAAACTTGAAATTACCTGGACAGCAGGCAAAGCTGCTGTCAGCTGTGCTCATGGAATATTCTTAACTTTGGGTCATACTATATACAAATGTTGCAGCCTGCAGCTACATATGATGAGGCTACACCATAGGAAAATAAAATCTTTAGCATGAGTACCTACCATCCTTGCTTTCTACAGAGTTCCAACACTGCACCATTAATATCCATCATTATTATAAGGTTGATTAATATCATTCAGTAGTATATCTGACATCAGTTTTGTTTAAACAAGGCAGAAAATTAATTTTCAGTATGTGGATATGTATCAGTTTTAAAATAAATTACATTATAATATTTTTAAGATCTTATGTAATTAATGTTTTATTATAGCGAAACCATTTTACAATGAGTGTATTGACAATAGTACGTTGGCTCAGTAGTTAGCTCTGTTACTTCCCATCCCTCTGGAGATCTTGTTTGAATTCTTGCCTATTCCAAATCTGTGTGGAATTTTTACATTCTTCCTATGTCTGTGTCAGTTTTTTACCAGTTTCTGCAATTTTGTTTCGCATTCTAACAATGTATGCGTTAGGTAAATTAGAGAATCTAAATTGACCAGGCTGTATTGGAATTGAAAAGTCATAAGTTAAGTCTAGGAGGGAATTAATCTGTAGCAGGCCTAGCATGAACCTATTTCAATATTTTCCCAATTTTTAAATTATACCTTTTTTACATTTTATTTAGTGATAGTTCACTGTGCCTGTCATTGTACTGCAAAATGTGTTAAGTTTCTGTATGGATTTAATCAGTTATTAAATTAAAAAAGACCTTTTCCAGCCTGAAGTTGATTACATTATTAAAAAGGCATTATTATTACTTTTTACATCATATTCCTTTACAATCATTTAAAAGGAATTGAGGTATAAGTAGGGTTGTCCTGTTCTTTATATATTACAAATCTTTTTCACTCATTCTGTTGGCTTCAGAACCTGCCTGAATATGTATTTCTATAATTTGTTTCTTTTATAGAGTTTTATTAACCTAAAAAGTAAAGATTAAACTCCTTCTTTGCCTTTTAGTCATAAATATGGCTAGCCAGCTTAGTTCAACTAACAGAAAACATGTAGGCCAAAAGCAAGGGTATCAAATGTCTGCAGACCTGCAACCCGCAGTTCCTCCCATTAAGGTCCCTCCTCCCTCCCACTCTTTTGTTTTTTGAATTTTAATGACATCAGCTACTTTCCTGTTTTGAATCATGCCCTCTGGCAATGGTCTGAGCTAAGTGAAGAGGATGGAAATTAACAAAGCACCTCCTTCTTCTCCTCCTCCTTGCTGCTACTTTAAAACTATATCCTACCATACATGGGCTTAGCTTGGATTGTCTGGGTGTGTTTTGTAGGGTCAAAGAGAGAGAAGTGAAGAAAGCTATGTTTGTGCAAACCTGGGTGTGGTTCTGTTTTTCTTGGCAGATATTTTAAATGTTAAACAGAAAGAGGGCCAGTCAGAAGACTAGAAAAGGAGGGAGGGATGGGGATAGAAAGAGGGGAAGAGAAAAGAAAACATCTGTAATCATGAGGATAAGTACTAAGAGTGACCATTCTCATTCCTGTGAATTTAGTTTAGTGGAAGATATGCTTTGTTTATTTCACCACTATTTTTGTTTCACTAGAGTTGAATTTTAATAACTGTATCAAAGAGTATAAACTGAGAAAAATAAAATGTACATACACTTCTAAAGCTACATTTTGGTGTGTCTTTTTTTAATTACCCTAAAAGCGTACATTATACATGACATTTAAACTAAATGAGATTCTAGTATACCACAGTGTACCATAATTTTAGAAATTTCAGAGCAAAGCTGCAAGCTTCAGCAAAAAAAAGCAGCAGACAGCTGCACATTTGTGAGCTTGATTGCCTGTTTTTCAATACTATGTTGTCACAATTCTTTTTTTAATTTGAGAAGGACAAAAGAACCATTTACACACCCATACAGACATCAAGCTGACATGCCACTACCAGCCACAAGCCTTTGTGACAGATGAGACATACAGAGAACTACAACTGGATAAATGTTTCTGTTCTGAATTCATCCATTTTATGAAAATGATAGTGTTTTTTAAGCAAATGGTCAATTTACTTGTCCTTTACTGATGTTTTTTTACCTTATTTTTAAGAAACAGTTGCTACCTTTATATTTACTTTTAATTTGCCAGATATGGACAGTGCATTGTAGAAAAAGGGTAACTTATTATTGTTAAGTCTCTGGAATATATTGT
The DNA here is from genome assembly GCF_016835505.1 of Polypterus senegalus. Classification (NCBI taxonomy): domain Eukaryota; kingdom Metazoa; phylum Chordata; class Cladistia; order Polypteriformes; family Polypteridae; genus Polypterus; species Polypterus senegalus. The sequence goes on from NC_053154.1 coordinate 132,981,012, forward strand.
AATAGGATTGAAGCTCTCCTCCCAGAATAGGAAGTCAAAATGCAAACCTTTATTAATAAGGTAAACAGAAAGTAGGAGTACAATAAGCACCAAATAAACAGAGAACAACTTAATAAATCTTTTGCTTATCTAGACCTTTAAAATGTCTTGAACCTTGACACCAACTTGCTAGCTTCAAAAATACCAATAAGTATCTTCCATTTTTCTCTCTCTCTCTCTCTCTCTTTCTCCCTCTCCCTCCCTCTGACCCTTCTGTTATGTCTCTGGCTGATATCTTCTATTTTTGTGTATTTGTCACAATGAATGGCTTCAGATCTTTACACAAAAAAAATTATATTAGATTAAGAAAACCAGAGTAAACATATGGCAACATTTCTAAATTGCTACTAAATATATTTAAGTAATAAAATTATCCAACACCTGTATTGCATGTGTGAAAAGGTAATTGCTCCCTTAGTTACTCACTCAAACAGTTGACTAAATTTAATTAGACACAGCTGACTGAATACAGCAAGACCTAATGGCAGCCAGGCCGGCTGTGTGCTGACTGCAAAAATTGGCTTTCATTTTGAATAAGGATGAAAACAGAGAATAGATAATAATTATAATAGCAGGCCAAGATTGTAACCGTGTAAACAAGAATCTAGTAAACAAAGGTTAGGATATGAAACAAAAACTGTAGTTTAGTAAATCTGTATGGAGAGAGTCAGTAACCAAAATAGTTCCATAACCAGATCCACATAGGAATAACACACAATAATAAAGCTAAGTTTTTTGGACAACCAGAAAGTGTAAAACACTGACCTTTATACCTTTGACATGGTGATGTCATGCACCATACAAGGTGAACTTACCTGACAGACACCATAAAAATGATAAGACACATAGCACCGCAAAGTAATGGCACCCATGCAAAAAGAAAATAGCACCATACAAGAACAATTGATTTTTAACAGAGGAAAAAAAGTGTTGAAATAAAACATAAAAGTGATCTTTCTTTTCCTTGTTTCTAAAAAAAAAAACAATGTTTAAAAATATTTTTACAGAGCAAGAAATAATTGTGAAAATTAAAAAAAAGCCAGATAGTAACATGTTGAATCTAACCTTCAGTATATATTAACCCTTATTGTGAATGTGAAGTCCTCACCACAAGGTTTGTAGAAGAATACTATACCTAGATCAAAGGAAATTCCAGAAGAGAAGAGGTAAAATTTTTTTAAACATGCCGATTCGAAATTAGTTAAAAATGCATTTCCGTGGCTCTGGGATTTCAAAGAACCACAATGAATGCCTTTATCTTCAAATGGAGAACATTTTGAACAGTGGTAAATCTTCCCAGGAAAGACTGGCCTGTCAAAATTACCCCAAGGTCATAGCAACTACTCATTCAACAAGTTACAACGGATCCCAGAAGACCATCCAAAGAACTGCATGTCTGCCTTGCCTCAGGTAAGGTCAGTGTTCATGACTCTATGATAAGAAAAAAAACAAGTAAAAACACAATCATGTGTTGCAAAGTAGAAACCTCTGCTATCCAATGGTAACATTAGTGCTTATCTTATACTTTTAACAAAACACCTGGATGATCCCTAAGACTTTTGGAATAATGTTCTATGGACAGATGAGTCAAAAGTAGAACTCTTCATACAATATAGATCTGAGCATGGCTAATGCAGCATTCAGCCGTAAAAACATTATGAGGATGCTTTGCTGCCTTGGGACATAAAAGACTTGAAGGAAGCGTGAATTTTGCCCTTTGCCAGAACATTCTTAAGCACAATATGTTGTCATTTGTGTTAAGATTTTAAGCTAAAATGCAATTGGGTTATGTAGCAGGACAATAACTCAAAACACAAAAGAACAATTTCCAAAAATTTTTGGAATGACTTAGTAAAAGTCTTGTTTTGAACTCATAGAGTTCATAAACCTACCATCATGTCTAATTTATTGCAGTTCTGCAAACAGGAATGTGCAGGAGTTTACATGCGATTATTGCTACTAAAAGTGCTGCAAAGTATTGAAACTGTGGGAGAAATGTCTTTTTACATGGGTGATAGGGGTGTTGGATAATCTTGTTCCTTGAAATAAAGAAAGTAAGGATTTAAAAACTATTGTGTGTTTTGTCAGGTTCCCTTTATCTGTTATTGCATTTAGTCTAAAGGTCTGAGGCTATTTATTTTGTAAAATATACAAAAACGGAGAATAAGATATTTTTCTCATACTTTCATACTACATACTTTTCACACGTTTCATACTCTTTGTCATATTTTTTCCTTGTCCTTGAATTAAACTGTTCCTGAATCCAGGCACAATTTCCCTCTGGTCATGACGTGATATTATACTTCTTCTTGGGTTCACCTTTAGGCAAGTCTAATAATCACTGCTGATGTCAGAGCAACCCGAATATTGCTCCAGGAATTCCATGCTAGAACATCTGACCTTTATACCTTTGACATGGCGATTTAATGCACCATAGAAGGTGAACTTACCTGACAAACATCATAAAAATGATAGACACAAAGCACCACAAAGTGATGGCACCCATACAAAAAGAAAATAGCACCATACCAGAATATAATTGATTTTTAACAGACAAAAAAAGTGTTGAAATAATACACAAATGTGATCTTTCTTATCCTTGGCTCTAAAAAAAAAAAGATGCTTAAAAATAATTTTTACACAGCAAGAAATAATTGTGAAAATTTAAAAAAAGCCAGATCGTAACATGTTGAATCTAACCATCAGCATATATTAAACCTTATTGTGAATGTGAAGTCCTCACTACAATGTTTGTAGAAGAACACTATACCTAGATCAAAGGAAATTCCAGAAGAGATGAGGAAAAATGTTTTTAAAGCATACCAATATGAAATTAGTTAAATTAGGGCTTCCATGGTAGAACATCTAACAGCCCGTGGTGTCACTGTATCTTTTAGCCTTCATTTGTTCTTAAAAGCTCAGTTCTTTAAGAGCTCACTATAGCACCATAGGTTTTCAATTTACACTACCTCTACAAGGTACTTAGTAGAGAAATGGCCACCCATCTGCCCTCCCTCGACTCACTCTCAAAGGGCTTACCTCAAGCTGTGCACCTAGTGGCCAATGCCTCCATACCTTTCTTTATAGAGGGTCAAGAACTCCTGTCACTTACTCCATCCCCACCACCTTTAGTATCTTAGAGAACATTTCATGTTGCTAACCAAAATGGATTTATCACTGGTGCTGGAGCCCTTTCCTGTTATTCATTTGGGTCATTCAGCATATCACATATTGTCCACTAGCAGATTCTGCTTTCCCATACTACAGTATGTAGGGCATTTTGTGATATCATTGCAGCACTTTATGTTTCCTGTACGTCTTCTGCAGAATTTTAGTTTTCCTTTGGCCAAATATGTGGCACCCGTAAATGAAGAAACCTTTTGCTGCTAATTAATTCTGTACTACTGCCTTTACCTCAGGTCAGTTCCCTCCTAGACTGATCTTGTAGCTGAACTATATCAGGTTAAACAACTGAAAATTTCTGGGCATGTCTTCTTTACCAACTGAGTACTTATTTTCCAGTGTAGTTGTGAGTTACAAAGTTCCCTGATGGAGCCAGCGCTGTACAAAGGTTAATAGGTACAGCAAGTTCAGTCTTAATCTTGGGCATTTTTTCATTCTGTTTTAGTATTTAAAATATGAGATATGAGAAAGACAAGGCTGTTTTTTGTTTGTAAGGTTCAAAACACTCATGTTTCTTATTCTTCATTTCTACATTCTGTGCATTGTACTTGTGGATGATCATGCATTAGTTATCAGCACAAACACACAGTGTGTCCCTGCAACTAAAGAGAAAATTAAATCTGTTTGATTGTATGGATCGAGTTGCACGCTAGTTGATTTCAGTTGTTGGCCATTTCATATTAGGCCGTTAAATTCACAGGAGTACACAGCTAATGCCTCCAACTGTAGATTATGAAATGAAGGCTACTACTGAAAAGCTTTGGAAAAGTCATCTAATGTAACATAGGTTTAAGTAAAGCCAAAAACTGTTTCTGTTGATTGGGAAACTCTTAGCACTTTTCCTAAATATTGGGTGATGACATCACTGCAATATTCAGTGGAACAGGATTAGCCCTTATCCTCTGTTATGCAGTACTATGAAAAAGTATTTGACCTACCGTATTTTCTTTTATTATTGAATTTTTTTTTTATTCTGGGCAGCTTGGAGGTGCAATGTTAACAATCCTGCCTCACAACAAGGAGGCTGAAATTCAAGTTTTGGTGCTTCCTGTATAAACTTTGCATGTTCTCCCTGTGTTCATGTCAGTTTCTTCCAGGTGTTGTAGTTTTTTTCTCACAATGCAAAGACAAGCAAGTTAATTTGATTGGCAATTATTAATTAAGCCTGCCAGTGTATATATTCACTCTACAGTTGGCTGGTGCCAGGGATTGTCCCTGTTTTAGTGAGGCTCTAATATTCCTGTGACCCTGATCTGGGTAAGCGGGTTTGGAAACTGGATGGTTGTTTTTTGTTTTCTTGAATCAAATGTTAATATAAGATAAAGGATTCATGATTGGGCATCAAGGTGGTGCAGTGGGTAGCACTGCTGCCTCGCAGTTAGGAGACCCGGGTTTGCTTCCTGGGCCCTCCCTGTGTGGAGTTTGCATGTTCTCCCCGTGTGTGCATGGGTTTCCTCCAGGTGCTCCGGTTTCCTCTAAAAGACATGCAGGTTAAGTGCATTGCTGATTCTAAATTGTGCTTGGTGTGTGTGTGTGTGAACGCCCTGCGGTGGGCTGGCACCCAGCCCGGTGTTTGCTTCCTGTCTTGTGCCCTGTGTTGGCTGGGATTGGCTCCATCAGACCCCCCTGACCCTGTAGTTAGGATATAGCGAGTTGGATAATGGATGGATGGATCGATTCATGATTTAACAAAAAAAAAATCTTGAATGAACCAAGTTATGCAATACCAGCTGGCACTATGTGAAAAAACAATTGCCGCTTTGCATTGGTAATGCCACCTTTAAATTTTAACTGCAATGACTACAGATGAACACTTCCTAAAACTAAATATCAGAGTTTTACTTAGCTGTTTTTTAACCACTTTTCCACTTTAACCAATTGTATTTAAGTAAAAAATTATTGGGTTTTAGTTTTGAGTAGGATCTGTTGATTTCAGGTACTGACACAGTATATCTATTGAGTATAGGTCTAAACTTTGACTAGGCCAGTCCCAAGCTTTAATTATTGATTCTTTTGAGTCATTCTGCTGTGTACATGCTTTTATTTTTTGAATCATTATGCTGACTCAAGTACATTACATGTACAGTTCACAAAGAAATGACTTGATATACTCTGAATTTTCCTTTATAGAACAGAATTCATGGTTCCTTCGCTTATTATAATTCAGCAAAGCATCCACACACCATCAAACTCCTATCACCATGTTTGTTTGTTCTTACAATGTTTTTATTTTAGAATGTTGTCTTAGCCTTTCACAAAACTTAATGCAATCCATGTCTTTTTTGTTATGTAGTATTTGGAGATTATGACTCTCACTGTGGTATGGTGGAGCCCTATTGTCTTAGAAATTTCTTTGTAGTCCTTTTCAAACTAATTTATATTGACATGTTTTTTCTGATCTCTTCAGGAGTTTCCTTTTGATTGTGATATAATTTGTTTGGGCTAGCTACTCTGATACAAAGGTCAAAATAAGTGAAATTTGTATTGAGCTGTGCTTGCTTCAGTTAGGCCTGGCTATGTTCAGTCTTCTAACTATACTTTTGGATTTAATCAAGTTTCTTTTAACTTGGTTCATTAAATAAAAGTGCTATTTGTTCCCTCAGATACCTTTTACATAATGCTGTCTCGTGTAGTCCATGATGTACAATAGACTATTGGTCTAGTGCTTAATTCTATGTGTAGAAATGTTACCTAATTAAAATTACTTTAACAGAGTGTAACTGTAGTCCACTAAACCTATCACATCACTCATGACTCAAGGGAGTCATTCTCGACACATTAATTTCAATGCATTTGTTCTGTGTACTAATAAATGACACTATAGTTTTATTCCAACAGACGGTGTATACAACTGAAACAATAACCTGAAATGAATATTTTAAATAGAACAAAATGATAGAAAATAAAAGAGACTGATAGAGCAAGTACTAATCCCATTAGAACATATTGACTGTCATACAGTGGAAGTATCTAATGGTATCACATCTCAAACTTCATTCTTGGAGGACAGTGTGACCTATTTATAGCTATTAATGGAATTTGAATGGAATTTGTATTTATTTACATAATTTATTCTTGCCCTAATTTTGTTTAATTAATAAGGGACAATCACCAAAATGTTTAATTAACTGGAATTAGATCTGTACTCCCTCTATAATTCTTTTTATTTCCAATATTTTTTCTTCTGTTTAAATATTCCTTTATTAAATTATAGTATCAGTTTGTTTGTTGCCTCAATTATATGACATTTGGTACAGAATTCTCATTAGCAGTGCGAATGTTAGCGATGTGCCATCTGTTGGAATATAAACTGTAATCCATTTTGTTAATACATGTATTACTAAATAGATTCTAAACAGATGATCAATCACAAACATTAATACTAAAAACACTCAGACTGTAACTGCTAGACAAACCAAAATCTGCCTATGTGTATTTATGTAGATTAAATTTTGGTTGAATACCTGAAAACATTTACTATCAAAATTGCAGTCATAGAGAAAATCAGGAAGAGGTCAAATATTTGTTCATGGTCTTGTACTTCACCATGCTTAATGCTGCCATCACCAGGAAAACCTGTCCAATTGTTATAATTTCATCACGTTCCTACAACTAAGCATTCTCTTTAACCCAAGCCTAATACCTCACATTAATTGATCAAATTATGTTGAAGAAAAAATGAAGAACTTAGCCTGTTGAGGTGAACGTGCATTGTTGTAGTGCGGGAAGCAACTATTGTGCTTCATAGAGAATGGTAGTGACATCACTTCACATTTTCAAAAGGTTGGTCTATAAAATATTGTTTGCAATTATAGTGATGTTGTTATACTTGAGAATTGCTATCTTGCTTTATTGAGTATGCATTTGCATAAGGCAGTCTGAAGGTTTCAAAATATATTAAAGCCTACCTGATAACCTCATTGGCTTTAAGTGTTTTGATACAGCATCTATAACTAACAGCATGTTTGGTTAATAATTAAAAACAATATGCATGACAAAAGTTTAAATGAAGACACTGGAAATGCACTTAGGCTCCGAATTCATAACTGCAGATTTATTTGCCTGACAAAGCTCAACATTGCTCACATGAAGGTGGTTTGATTCCAAAACACTAATATTATACAAGAAATTATGGTTTGTGTAATATGTCGAAAGTTGATGACAGCTAAAGTGATTTTAGCAGCCAGTTTGCTTCATTAGAGTGAACCTTCCAACCCATAAACTCATCGCCAAATCACCAACACAATGGAGCTCCAGTCAGTGCATGTAAGAGAGATTCCTTGAACAGAAGAAAAAGCCATTGTTCTTGTGTTGGCTACAGACAAAAAACTCAAGCACCTTCTCCCAACATGGCTTGATGTTTTTGTATTGAAATCTGCAATTAAAGCACTTGACCCTGCTGTTAAACTTTACCAGTGCTCTGTCATGTAAATGGTACCAATTATATCATAAACTTGCTGTCCTTGTTCAACAGTTGCATTCTTGTAGTTAAGAGTGAAGACACAGATATGACCAAAATATAAAAAATGCTTTTTCTGTAGTTCTTGAACAAGTGGGCAAGCATCAGCACTTGACCCTCATATAAAGAAACACTACAGTGATGACAGTGTTGGAGAATTCACAGTCAGGGCAACAGTAAAGTTAATGGCAATACTGACAGAGGAAGGTATATACAAACAAGGATGCTCTGGTTTTGCAGCTCAGAGTACATTAACACACTCGTGTAGAACAGAGTCAGGAGCAGATCCTAGAAGTGTGACTCTACAGTTAGATTTTAAGCTCTGCTTTGATGACTGTTAGATGATTGTTAAGTTGGACAGTGACATAAATCAACTTTATTGTTGAAAATCCACAAGGTGAACGTCCCCAGGATATAGATAGTAACATTATAAAGACATGCCTTCTGAGGGGACATTTAGCCAAGATAAAAATTTTGTAACTTGCAACCATGCTGCTATTTAACCACAATTAGTAAACAGACTTGTGTCTTTAGCATACAATCTGTGACAAACACATGAATAATCATATACAGTAAGACTTTCTTTTTAAAATTCCTAAAAATAAAAGCTTGTATCAGCCTACAATACAGCTATTAAATGCAGTCTGAGTATTTTTCCATCCAGATTTAGCCATGAGTGTAGCTATTATTGCTAGTGTATATTTCTTACTGTTTATGTTTAGAATCTGTCAATTTTATTTATATTAAGGTTGTTCTTCTATTTTTAAAAGCCCTGAGCATTATTTAATAGTTACTATTGTTTATTACTGTTGTTGATTTAACATTGTGTAAAAGTTTAACATGCAGAATAGGATCTGTAATTTGCCTTTAAGAAAGGTTCAGTTATATAATATTTGCAGTACAGCATTTAAAATGCAGTAACATTTTCTTGGCTCTTGTTTTTACTTATAACTACAATAAATACTTTTCATATTTTTGACTATGCCAGTTTTCTTCTTTCATTTATTTAAGACCACAACATTTTTTCAGTTTCTTGTCATTTTTTAAATGTAAAAATTGTCATTACAATCAAAATGACAGAAAATATTGGGATATTATTTTTTGCCTATACCAGAAAATCATCCTCTCAGGTAAACAGGCTTATTCTTTAACTGTTTTCCAGTGTTCTGTAGAAACATTTTACTTTAATAAGATTGCTAAATCCATTTTTTCATTGTCAGCATATCTTGGTAGTAATGGACACAAAGCAGGAACCAGCTCTAAGCAGGATACCAGTTCTTCACTTATGCAAACAAAAATGGCAAGAAAATCTTCAGTTGTCACCTGCCCTAATAGCATAGTCCTTGGTCTTTAGAAACTGCACTTTTCACCAAAATCCACATCATCAAAAGGTAGCAAGTCTGACATTACACAGAAGGCACCCCAGTATGGTAATAGAACTAACTACTAATAACAGTCATGTTCAAAATGTCCTTTTCAGAATGTGTAAATATATTTTTCACAATCTATTTTAGTGTGTGAAAGTCACTAGTTATCCAGTCCTTTAGCGATCTCTAAGGAAATAATGCATATGTGCCATTTGAACTGCTATGTCATAAATATAGTCTTCCAACAACTTGCCAGTCTTACCATATACTGTAGAAGCTAGACATTTCCTCAAAAATAACTTGTCTAACTTTAGGCATATTCTGTCATCATCTTTTCCTGAAACAATATTGGCTAGTTTTGCTGAAGATACAGGTAGCATCTCTAGATTCTACCAATACATTTTAAAGAATTTATTTAGACTACAAGAAATGATTTTTCAATTACAATTCCAGATAAGGAATGGAATGCAGACATCCATAAAATAAGTTTTTGTTCAGTGCAAAGAGTAGTAATTTGTCAAAAAATTCTACAATCTACAAATATATTGTATCCAAGACAAGACCAAAGAGGGAACGATGTCATCAAGTGCTTTCCTCCCTGGAACTGCTGTACACTTTTAAATCATTTTGGTTTAACATTTTTGCATATCTGTTAGGGAGCTTCAAGTCTGAAATCACACCCAGCCCCTTAACAATAATATGTAGAATAACACCATTTGGCATTGCATTATGCAATGAAAAACCTTTTGTGCCACCCTATTTTATCTTTAGTATTTTAAGTACCATATTTGGGATTTTTATGTTTTTGCTTTGTTGCTCATATATTATGTACTTGTTCAATACATTTAAAAAGAAATCTAATTAGTAAAATAATGTTTCTTTTAAGGACTAATTTATATCTCTCTATTATATAAAAAAATCCTGGGATGAGATGAGACTTTTTATCCTGGGACGAGACGCCCAGGGCCGGAAATAAAAGACAAAGAGTAGATGACAAAGTAGAACGTCGTAAAGAGGTTCAAAAATGTTGGTGCAATACACATGCACAGCAGGTTAGAGATAGTCAGTCATTTTCCAACCCACTATATCCTAACACAGGGTCACGGGGGGTCTGCTGGGGCCAATCCCAACCAACACAGGGCGATAGACAGAAACAAATCTCCAGGCAGGGCGCCAGCCCACCACAGGTTAGAGATAGAGAAAGTACTAAAATTCGAAAGTCTCAAAATACTGATAGTAAGGATTGCATTAGTGCAAACAAATGGACATTATTACTCGGTAAAATAACGGAACAGCGAAAAGAGATCGAATATATGGACATAGGTGATAGGACAGAAATATGTAGATATTGTTCGGATTTAAACTTTAAGTCGGAGACTTGTAGATTATCTAATTCATTTTGACATCAGGGAAAAGTAGTGTTTCTTCCCAATGAAGTGAATTAAAAGATTTGTTGTTTGGTGAAAGTGAAATCCACCTACGTGAGCAGCAGAGACTGAAGTGGCTGGCGCGTAGCGCAGGCCAGGTAGTTGGCAGGCAAAACCCCCTTGTTTTTCTATAATGTGTAAAGATGATTGTCATTTGTGAATTAATTTGTACCTTTCATGGAAGCCAACAAGCAGCCTTTAGTGAATTGTACCTACTGTATTATAATGTAATAATTAGAGGGAGTTCTTGTGTTGTTTTTGCTGGCACTGATGATGCAATGCTTGGTTGCCAAGTTCTGCAGATCATCTTAGTACTGCATTCTTCATTTTCAGTCCCAGGAAAGAGGAGCAGATCATACAAGTTGCATAAAAATCCAAAGCTTATAATATCTCACTATGTTATATTTAATGCATAAATAAAGCTATGGATAAGATATTGTAAAATAGTGAACTGAACTACTATAAGAAACATAAGGACTCAAAACTGTAATCTATTGCATCTTATTTTCTGTTGCATTAAGTTTCTTTTCCACCCTAAGAATGAGGCACCATACATTTTGCTGTTGCTTCACTGCTCTCTTAATATACCACACTTTTTTACTGGTGGGAGATATTTTAATTTATTAAGGTAGAACAAGTAGAGATTTTCTGTAACAGATTTTTCCTCATTTTGGATGAGAGCTCATTTATTAGAATACATGTAATTTCCAAACATTTTGTCTAACAGATAATAAAGGAGAAAAAAATATAATCACTTGTTTGTTTAAATATGTCCAACTATTTTGACATATTCTTGACTTAGCAACTGGCAAAATCCTTTATCGTGCATGCTTGTCGAAGGATCCTCTTCCAGGCTCATCAGGCTTGTGTACTTCCACTCCGAGACAGGAGGGGGCTCTATCAGTACCAAGCACAGTACCATCTTTTTTGTCATCCACAGCATAGAGAAGATATCCCATGAGGGCTCCAGTTGGAGTCCTGTAAAAGCTGAATGCCCCCAGAAGATGGAGTTGCATTCAGACTAGAGTTGACTGCAGGCTTGCCTATTGTTTTGTTTTGCTTTTGTTCCATTGCACGCTTATTTTACTTTCTGTGCCAAAGGCATCAAATTAATGAGGAAACCCAGCTGGCACCTTAACAATCTTCAAAACTTCTTGTGTTTTTCTCCAACTACACTATGAATAATATGCATGTTTCATTACCACAAAAATGATTAAAATAAGTAAAACAATAAGCCACTTCTAAACAAAGCTTATCACTGACCTAGCAACAGTACACCATATTTCAAGTTTTTACATCAGCCTCCCAGCACAGTTTGTTATTATGACCACCTCCATGTTCAAGTAAACATTTCAAATAGACTGCAGCTATGTATCATGGATCCAGCATCCTGAGTAATCCTGAAAAGACTTTGTGCCAGCAAAGCAACGGGTCCAGATGGTGTATCGCCACGATTGCTGAAGGCCTGTGCGTTGGAACTGGGGAGTCCTCTACAGCGCATCTTCAACCTGAGCCTGGAACAGGGGAGAGTCCCGAGGCTTTGGAAAACATCTTGTATCACTCCTGTCCCAAAGGTATCACGTCCTAGTGAGCTGAATGACTTCCGGCCTGTTGCTCTGACGTCACATCTGATGAAGACCATGGAGCGGCTGCTGCTTCACCACCTGAGGCCACAGGTCCGTCACGCCCTTGACCCTCTGCAGTTCGCATACCAGGAGAAGGTGGGAGCGGAGGATGCCATCATCTATATGCTTCATCGATCCCTCTCCCACCTGGACAGAGGCAGTGGTGCTGTAAGAATTATGTTTTGGACTTCTCTAGCGCCTTCAACACCATCCAACCTCTGCTCCTTAGGGATAAGCTGACTGAGATGGGAGTAGATTCACACCTTGTGGCATGGATTGTGGACTATCTTACAGACAGACCTCAATATGTGCGTCTTGGGAACTGCAGGTCTGACATTGTGTGCAGCAATACAGGGGCACCGCAGGGGACTGTACTTTCTCCGGTCCTGTTCAATCTATATACATCAGACTTCCAATATGACTCGGAGTCCTGCCACGTGCAAAAGTTCGCTGATGACACTGCTATTGTGGGCTGCATCAGGAGTGGGCAGGAGGAGGAGTATAGGAAACTAATCAAGGACTTTGTTAAATGGTGCGACTCAAACCACTTACACCTTAACACCAGCAAGACCAAGGAGCTGGTGGTGGATTTTAGGAGGCCCAGGCCCCTCATGGACCCTGTGATCATCAGAGGTGACTGTGTGCAGAGGGTGCAGACCTATAAATATCTGGGAGTGCAGCTGGATGACAAATTGGACTGGACTGCCAATACTGATGCTCTATGTAAGAAAGCTCAGAGCAGACTTTACTTTCTGAGAAGGATGGCATCCTTCAACATCTGCAGTAAGATGCTGCAGATGTTCTACCAGACGGTTGTGGCGAGTGCCCTCTTCTACGCGGTGGTGTGCTGGGGTGGCAGCATAAAGATGAAAGACGCTTCACGCCTGGACAAACTTGTTAAGAAGGCAGGCTCCATTGTAGGAGTAAAGTTGGACAGTTTAACATCTGTGGCAGAGCGACGGGCATTAAGCAAACTCCTGTCAATCATGAAGAATCCATTGCATCCACTTAACAGGATCATCTCCAGGCAGAGGAGTAGCTTCAGTGACAGACTTTTGTCACTGTCCTGTTCCACTGACAGACTGAGGAGATCGTTCCTCCCCCACACTATGTGACTCTTCAATTCCACCCGGGGGAGTAAATGCGAACATTAATTTTATTTTAATTCTTTTCATTTTTATTACTATTTAATTTAATATTGTTTCTTTGTATCAGTATACTGCTGCTGGATTATGTGAATTTCCCCTTGGGATTAATAAAGTATCTATCTATCTATCTATCTATCTATCTATCTATCTATCTATCTATCTATCTATCTATCTATCTATCTATCTATCTATCTATCTATCTATCTATCTATCTATCTGAGTATGTATCCTGCACATAGTTTTTGTCCTTGTGAAGCTTGTGCATTCTCCCTGTGACTGTGGGTTTATCTGTCATATCCTCACATTTGTAAATTATTTGCTGTTTGTTGATTCTTTGTGTGATTGAAAATGTGGATGTGTACATAAATGGCCAGTGCAATGCACTGGCAACATGCTAAAGGTCATTACCTGCCTTGCCTTCAGTGCAAATATGATGGGCCCCTGCAACTCTGAACTGGATTAAGAAGGTTTTTAAATGTGAAATTTGAAACACACACATGCATATATAGAATCTATCTATCTATCTATCTATCTATCTATCTATCTATCTATCTATCTATCTATCTATCTATCTATCTATCTATCTATCTATCTATCTATCTATCTTATACTGTTTATAGTGCTACTTTCTCAAACATTATATCTTAACAGCTGCTTAATACTTACTTCTTTTGGTAGATTGAACTATTTAGTTTTATGAACATTTTTTGTGCTTCTGTAGTTGGTACATACATAGTAATGTATGTGATGGTCTAAATGTATTTCTTTATAATATGTGTTACTACATAATTTAATGAAATTACAACTTTACTTAATGTCTGCAGCATTCCTACCTGATACCATCTTCCTAACCTCTATTGTGTAACTTTGTTTATTCTATTTTTAACATATATGCTATATATATCTGCTGAGATAGAATGGAATAGCTTTAAAGGCCTATAGTTTACCCCAAATACAAGTTGTATAATTAAAAAAACAACTGAATACTAAAACAATTTGTGACAGAGAAGTGTTGTACAGTACATTTATATGTTGTTCTTTTTTACCTCCCCCTACCCCAAAAAAGAAAGTGGTTTCTGTCAAGAAAAGTGTTATGTGACTTAATACTTAAACTGAAGAAACATTGGTTTCATTCAGTGTGATATAATGGATGGTACTTAATTTTGTTTATTGCACGTCATTTAAAGATTTCCATGAATGCATCTGAACATTAAAGTAACATATTTAAGAGCTATATTTTTGCATGTTATTAAAATCCAGGTTTATTGTTTATCTGATTACATGTTTAGAAGTTCTTACAGATTCACCAATCAAGTGGTTAACATATTAGATGTTTTGTTTGCTTTGTTGTAATTTTTCTGACATTAGTGCAAAATACATCTTTCACAATATGGACTTGATTTTCTAGAGTGTTTAAAGTCTTTTGTAGTGTGTATGTCTTCTTAGGAAGCAACAGTTTTATATAATTAAACGAAGTGCAACAAATTTGAACAACATTTTTGCCTTTACATAAATAACAAGGTAATTTCCCAGCTCATAAAACTATTTTTTAATCTGCCAGAAACACAGGTCAAATGTGGCTCTGACATGAAGGACTTTGAGAAGAATTTTGTAGTTACACAGACTCCTGACCAGTTGTTTTTTTCTTCCACAGTCTGGAAAATCAGAAACCGATGACTACCCGTGAAACTGCCTCTTGCCCTGCCTCTTCCAATCTTTATGATTTAAAAAATTCACATAAATAAAGACTGCTGTCATTTGAATAGCAGGCAGGAAACTGCCTACCATCCAACTAGAATCTGTCGTTTTATGTACTTAACATCTTTATTTAACCAGTAATAAATGGGGTATATGCGTGGAATCCTTTGTTGATAGTTTTTCTTTGGAATACTTACACAAGATTTTCCTTTATTTCAGAAATCACTCTTTACACTATTATCAACAGAAAGCAGAATGTAATTTACCAAAATGTACAGTTTGGTTTAACAGATGGAGAGGCATAGGGAATTTCAAAGCCATTTAATGCATTGGAGTATGGTGGATTCTTAATTAGACTGAAAATTAAACTAGTTTTTATATGCTTTTCTTTATGTACACCAAATACGGATTGTGTCATAAGTTTGAATGTTTTTTTTGACTGATGAGACAGGCTCAGATTATATGTAAAGGCATCTTATCTAATAATGTAAATATAAAGCATCTTGGGAAAGAACTTTTTAAAATAAGCATCCTATTGCTTATTTGAATAACCAAAAAGTCACTTTCATATGAAACATAGTTTATCATGCAATCAGGCCTA
Organism: Polypterus senegalus; assembly: GCF_016835505.1. Classification (NCBI taxonomy): domain Eukaryota; kingdom Metazoa; phylum Chordata; class Cladistia; order Polypteriformes; family Polypteridae; genus Polypterus; species Polypterus senegalus. The sequence continues at coordinate 132,996,559 of NC_053154.1, forward strand.
GTGATTATAGAGTTAGACTAAAAGTCAAACTCCACAACTTAAACTGCATGTGCTCCAGTTGTTAAAAATATATTTTGTCAGTGTTTGCTCTTTGTCCGTAGGCAAAACTTGTTGGAGCATGGGTATAACCACTAAAAAGAGCTTAATATCTCCAGATTCCTGAGAGTCTGTTCTGGTTTATTTTCAGGAAGGAATTAGAAGTATGTCATGAAGTAAAAGCCCTAGAAGGAAAAACCGATATTTTGCAGTATCAATCCAGCCTAGGAAAGTCAAAGGGAAGATAAGAGGACTGCTGTCAAAGCAGTATAAAGAGGAGTTGGAGAAAAGGACAGGAAATTCACCTATTGTATGATCACCATAAGGTACAGAAATATTCCTAAATGGTAGCTTCTGTGGGTTGATACCATTTGACTTACCGATCAGACAGATTTTACCTTTAAGAAGACCACAGCTGCATTTATTGGAGTTAAGAAGACCAACTTTACTAAAACAAATTTGTACTTGAGTGATAACTTATCTTGATGCTTTATGATATGGTTTTCATTCAGTCTTGGCTCTTCTACACCTTCTAGTGGTCACAGTATGTTAACAATTGCAAAATAGTTCAGTACATGTAGGGCACCTTGATATAGTGATCATTCTAGAAAGGTGCTGTACAGAATACAATGTGTTAAACGTTCACTTAAACTGATGTTTCATAACAATATGAAACAATACATTATGGAGAAGACAGTCATTCCTGATGGAGTTGATATTCATTATATTTGTGGATACAACCAGTACATATTTTAAATCATGTTTATGTTTCTAAGTGCTTAGAAGGCAAATAACATTACAGTATTAGATGTTTCAAGATTGATTTGAATTGAACTAATTATAAAAATAACTTGGTTAGTCCCTGCCTTCACCTAATGCTGCTAGAAATGGCTAGATAGATTAAGTGGGTTTGATTATAAATGGATGTACGTATAATAATGCAGATAGACAGTAAATTATTGTCATGTGTACAATAATGACCCAGTAACCCACTAAAGAACTAATGCCAAAGAGGAAAGATTAAAGTGCATGTTTAAATTTAAGTTTAATGCACTAATAATTAAAAGGTTACTTTCATAAAGAATTGTATTCACAAATTGGATATTGGTATCAAATGGGATATAAGAAGAGAGTTCTAGTCTGGAGGTGCCACAAAACTAAGTATGCTGTTACCAAGGGTAGTGAGCAGGTTTACTTCAGGAAATATTTTACTTTTGTTTTAGTGTATTCAGCCTGTTCAGTTTATACTTCATACATTAAGTAAGATTGAACTTAATCTTCTGATGCTGAATGGACAACCTCCTAATAACAATCAGATGGTGTAGGATGTGATGTTCTGGAAGATGTATTATTCTGTGAATTGAAACTAAAATCTGGTACCTCTGCTACTCACATTGACATGAAATTTCAGTAAAAACTATATATTTTTATGTATTTTTGAATTCTTGTTTGTGCTCGCTTTTATTGGTCCTCATTACTTGGAGAATTAGTGCTTAAATACAATGTCTTTGTGCAAGCAAAGTTTAGAAAGAGTCAGCAGTAGATCAGAACTTTTTTTAGTTTGCTCTCAAATACATTCCTATCAGGATTTTTTATGGAGGAGACTAATGAAAGTGTGCATTTTGAAAAGATTGTGGTGCAGCTGCTACTGATTTTGTATTGTCAGGACAGGTAACAAAATTTTTTTTTCTTTTGTGTGAAGAGAGTATTTGAGAGTACTGTCATTATAACACAATTAATTTACATTAATCTTGTAGATTAAACAATACAACCACAGGCAGTGCACATCAGGCATTGTACCTATTCCTGTTTTAGATCACATACTGTACGGTAGGAGTGATTTAAGTACTTTGATTTTGTTTCATTCTCTCAAGATAGATTTACGAACAACAATGATCCAATTATGAGTTTATTTTTCTTATTTATTTATTTGTTTATTTTTCTCTTATTTATTTTTTCTTAAATTTCCTTTTTTTAAATATTTCATTGAACAAGGTGTGAGCATTTATACAGTAGTTACCTATTGTGTGACATATGTTAATAATGAAGGCAAAACATTAAAAACATTAGTAGACAAATTTTGCAGGAAGAGGAGTCATGGATTTTGGTAAACCCTCACATTGAGATACCTGGGAGTCCGCGTGGGAGCTAGAAATAACGATGAAGATGATTTCAGAAAAAATATTTTACCAATATTGTATAAAATGTACTGGCGCCCTGCCCGGGGTTTGTTTCCTGCCTTGTGCCCTGTGTTGGCTGGTATTGGCTCCAGCAGACCCCCGTGACCCTGTAGTTAGGATATAGCGGGTTGGATAATGGATGGATGGATGTATAAAATGTAAATGGCCTATTTTAGTTAAATGTTCCTGATTAAGAAGGTTGTATATCTTCTATAGAAACCTGTTGTATAGGAGCGAAAATATACACTGTCTGTCGAGGTAAGATAGATACTTGTGCCTCATCTATAATTAATTTCTCTAAGGCACAGTTGAGGAGACTGTGGGTCTAATATGGGTGTCTACATATTGTGCTAGATGCAGCATAATTTCTTGAACAACTCCTGTGATGATAGGGCAGTCTGTCCTGTATAACCAGGCTAAAAATGTGCTGCACACCTGTACTATTGCACAAGTTGAAATGGTAATGAACACTATTTCTACATCCCAAATCACACCTGTATGTGTAAGGCATTGTATAGTGTACGTAAGACATAAGACCAAAAAAGCAAACAAATAAACATTGAGCTATTTACTTCTAAGCCATTGTTTGCCATGAATTTAGTGCTGGATAAAATGTAATATTTGTTATATTTGTTATTTGTTATTTGTGTTGGTTGCATTACTTATAAATGTAAGTAATTGTTTTTAATGAACAGTGTTTAATAAAGCCTGTCATCCCTGGGTTCCCACCTGGAATCTACTAAGTAAAAGGTAATATAATTGGAATCATTCTTTTTATTACATCAAAATGCCTGCTCCTACTCCAGGACTGCCCATAAGGATAATGGGAAAATGAAACCATGACCACTTGTAAATTGGTTTCCTTGTCTTTACAACACCCCCTTTTCCCTTCTTTTCACAGTTGTTCTGTGGTTTATTTACAGACACAAATGGTGGCTTCTCTATGTCACTCCAGGCAGAACCTACCATCACCTCAGTTGAGGGACCTCAAGTTCTACTTTCCCAAATATCAAACCAGAAAAATCCAAACTGGAAAAATGAAAGAACTGACAGTTTAGTACAGTAGGTTATCTAAACTTTTTACAGTACCTTTTATTATTGTGCACCAACCTACATAATTTTATACAAGTCAAGAATGTGAGATTTCTTGAACAGTTTCAAATAGGGCCTACTAAGACCAGATTTTCATTTACCAAAAGAAAATCAAATATAATTACTCCTAACAATTAGCTTGCTTTTCTGCATTTTTGAATTACTTTTCACAGTAGGAATATACATTGTTAAAAATGAAACACTTGACACTTCCTTAAAGGCATAAATTTCAGTTGAAACATGAAGTCCAACTCGTTTTCTTTTGCAAAGCAAGCTAGTCAGTTTCAAACATGTTCAAAGGTCTTTCCACCAAATGAATCCTGCTCAGTACTGACAGCTAGCTGGTTTTACACTCCCTTTTCTTTCATTACAAAATTCTCATGTATTGTTTGAGAAGTCTGCATGAGAACTGACCACATGTTCCTTATATATTTATAACATCAATTCTGGTGGAAATTGGTTGCATCAGTCATTAAAGCCTAACCCTAATGTTGAGAATTTTTAGAGATTTAGTAATCTCTGGGATGGAATCTTTACTATTTTCATTTTGTAACATGAATTCTAACACATTAAGACAACACAACAAAAATAAGGTGTTACTAGTCACAACTGGTAAATGACACAGCAAAAATGAAATACTATAATTAAACAGGCAGATAAATAACTATATGACTTAATGTTATGGCCATCATTTAACTTTTTGTATATGATCTAAAATTCGGTAAAACTAGGTGGCACCTGCAATTTTATAAGTAATCCATTTCAGAATTTCAAATTACCTACTGGAAGAGGTGACATTAATTCATGACCTTATTAGTAATTGATTGGCATGAAGTGTTAGCCAGAAAGTATCCAGTCAAAATTCTGCTGTTAGCGCACAAAAGTGACATTATGGAGTAGGCAACATTGTCAATTTATGTAAACTGCTTCACTTACTCATACAAGTATGCACTGAATGTAATGAATATTTACAATATATAGCACATTTTCATACAAAGTGTACCTCATGATTCTTTGAAAAATGACAATTACAAAACAAGCAAAAGGTAGAAAAACAAGTAAAATGATGAGTCCCAAGCAGAGGTAAGCATAAATTATATTGAAAAATAACCCAGTTTCATGTAAGATTTCCGTGCCTTCCACAGCTATAGTCCTTTGACTTATAGCCAGACACCTCTTCTTCTTTATCATTAAACTTGCTGATGACACTGCCATAATGGGCCTGATCACAAAAAATAATGAGATGGTTTGAGGTTTACTTTCTGACACAGTGGTTGCAATATAATCATTTCATCCTTATTGTCAGCAAAACCAAGAAGCTGGTTGTAGACTTCTAATCAAAATGCGGAACACACTTCTGTCTACATTGATGGAGATGCTGTAGAGAAAATACACAACTTTAAATCTCTTGTAGCTTTTGTTACTCATTGCAACACATTTTAACTTTTGTGAAGTATCACATTAGCAATGTCTTACTTCCTTAGATATCTGTGGAGCTCCTGTTTTTTCCATCTGTGCTCACGACCTTCTAAAGGTACACAGTGAAGTCCGTCCTTACTGATTACATAACAAAAGGTACACAGTGAAGTCCATCCTTACTGATTACATAACATCATGCTATGGCACCTGTTCTGCTTAGAACCACAAAGCACTACTGAGTGGGGTGAAACCCTTCATAATATAACTTGAAAACATACCCTTTCTGTTCAGGAAATATATATGACTTGCTCTCCTAGAAAGCCAACAGTGTTATGAAAGACTTAAGCCATTCTGTACAATTAGTTTCTTCCTCCTGTGCACTGGCAATTGGTGTAGGACCATTAGCATTTGCACCACTTAATTCATAGACGTTAAGTACTGTCACATGATGAAATTTCTCATTAACACCAGAATCATACTGATCACATCTAGAGTAGTGTGTTTGAATTTGATTTTAATTTGAATAGGCTGACATTGTATTTAATGTGCCCTGTAGTGGGCTGGCACCCTGCCTGGGGATTTGTTCCTGCCTTGTGGCCTGTGGTGGCTGGGATTGGCTCCAGCAGACCCCATGACCATGTGTTAGGATGTAGCGGGTTGGATAATGAATGACTGTATGTAATGTCTGATGTTACTGTATATCGATTGTTTTCTGTTTGTGTTACAAGATTTTTATTTCATTTTGCATGCATGACAAAAAATTTGAACTTTAACAATCAAAAATGGCCTCTGGCATTAATCTAAATGTTGTTTATAAAGAGATAAATTACAATAATTTATAGTTTGTAAGTAATGTTTTGTAAGTTCAGTACCGACTACTGACTCAATGCATCACACTGAGAATGAGGCAGTTAAGTTGCCAAGTGACTGCAAAAATATGCAAACAATTTTACTGTAGTAATGCAGTGACATTATTGTGAATTGTTCACAAAGGAAAATCTTAACTACTTAGTTTCTTAATATGCTCTTTCAAGTACATGGTCAATGGGCAAACCAGAACCCATAATGGTACCATCAGACATGAGAATAGATGGAACATACAGTAATTTACATCAAATGTTTTTCATAAGTTGTATCCACAGTTATGAATTGCAAAGTCCAAACTAAGTTCCATCCATCCATTTACTAACCCGCTGAATCCGAACACAGGGTCACGGGGGTCTGCTGGAGCCAAACTAAGTTTTAGGGTTATAAAGAACTACAGTCTGCCAGCAAAGCAGAAAACAATTCTAGACAGGGCACCTGTCTATTGCATGGCAAACCACTCACACTTAATAATGCAAATTCAAATTAGTGTTCTTATCAATCTAACCTGTATGTTTTCATGAAGAAACTAAACACATGTGAAGAAAACACATAAGAAAAGAGACCAAATGGATCCCAGTAATTACAAACTAATAACTCTTCTGCATTGGGTATTTTTCGAAAAAATAGTATGCAATAAATTGTAAAGCTACTTAATTGAAATTTATTTATTAAACAACATCTATCAGTGTATCATAAAAAAGCATTATACCAAAACAATCTGCTAACCTTTTCAAGCAAACAGTTGAAAGAGTAGAAAAAAGAGCATACAGCATTATTTACTTAGTCTTCCAACAAGTTTTTGAAATTGTTCTGAAACAGCTCTAAAACTCACTGGCCATGTCCGAATAGGGCATGCTTTTAAGTCTTGGGATGAACTTGGTTGTTCTCCTCTGCATAGCTTCTTCTGCTGCCATGCAGTGGCATTTTGGCATGACAGTTCTTGGGGTGCACATAGACATGAGAGAGAGATGCTGCAAAGGTACCCACAAACTGTCACAAGGGATGGAGCCATCCACTGAAGCCAGCCATAAAATGAGACAGTGCAGATGGTGTGTGTGTGTGTTCGAGGTAGAGAGAGAGTGTGAGATGAGCAGCACTTAAAAATGCAGCTTTTAAGAGACCTGCTCTTTTGCTTAAATCCATTGGCCTGGATAAGTGGTCACCAGCGAGCCTTAGAAAGGATCCTTGTTTAAATCAATTGCTGAAATTGGGGAGAGTAAGTGCATGTCATATTGCTTCTGACTCTAAGTGAATCTTTTGAAGTGGAGCCTGAATGTGTGGGCAGCAGATGTGGCAGAAAAAGATCATTGGAGCAACAAGGATGGAGTCATGAAAGACTGGAGCCTTGGCAGCAGCTGTAGAAGGTGGCCAAGGAAGGAGATGCCCTCTATTAAAAATCACTGCAGTGTCTACCAGTACTACTGATGATAAAATGTCTTAAAAAATACACAAAATAAAGCTCTATCAAAAAATATTTTGTCCTACAGTATAACCGGCAAAGAACAGCATTAAAATATATCTTAATATCAACATCAAATGCTTAACATTAGAAGTATGAACACAAATAATATTAATAAATTTCCAATTTTTGTTTAATGGGCCTAATCCACCTGACTTACATTAATGAAGGTGACTACTGTACAACAGCAAAATGTATAAGTTCAGGCACCCTTTAAAATGCGTCATAAAATCACGTAATTTGTCAGTTAAAGGGGTTTTTAGCCTTCAGGCCCTAAAGCAGATATTAATAATTCAGACACACATATGCAAACTCACCATATGTCAAGAACATGGCAGGGTTGAAAGGGCCTGTGTCATCAACTCATAAAAAGTAGTACCAGGCACAAATAAATTTTCACATACTCCAAAAACAAATATTTTTCTATATAAGACATAGCTTTGTCTTATATAGCATTAAATATATCATAGAAAACTGGAAAACGCAATTATAATAACTATGTTGAATTTGTTATAAATATTTAAAAAATATGTTAATATACTGAGCTGAGTTTACTATTTATTAAGTTTTTGTACAACAGCATCATCTGGCAGCACAGTCTAACATTTTTCAAGATAAAGTTATATCTTCACAATCATGATATACAGTATGTTAGTTTGCTACATGGAAAATGTATTCTAAATTGAATCATATTTTATAAATTTAAACATAACTAACCTGTTTCTGAGTTTTATAATTGAAGTAATGAGTACTGGGGTCCTATTTTGAAGAAAATCCATTAGACTTACTTAATATGTATTGTGACAACAAAAGTAACCTAGTAATAGTACATTTTATAACAGGTTCTTAGTACTGTTTTCTTAAGGTAAGGATACATTTCTTGCTTGCTTCTCTGCTTGCAGCGTTCGTCGTGTGTGGAGTTGTGACAAATCCTTCATCAAATCCCCCCATCAAACTATATTCTGCTTATTATCCTACTTTTGCTACTGCAATTCTGTTTCTTAAGTGGTTATGTTCTGCCATTGTTTGTAATAACAGACAGATTCACACTCAAATCATATAATTATTTTTACTAAACAGTGCCTGTTTTCGCCTGTTACATTCTGTGCTATTTTTCAAAAGAGCACTTATGAGTTTCAAAGTACTTTAAACACTTAACAATAAACCTGAACTAATTAGCCTGTATTTTTAATAAAAGTCTTATAGACATACAGGTAGTCTTATAGTCTACCTGTATGTTGCTCCTTCCCTGTTCCCTTTGTGCATATGCATGATAAAAAAATGCTCAGAAAATTAAAAAGTGTTTGATAAAGTTGATTAAAGTGCCACAAATCAACTATTGATTTTTTTAATAAATAATAATGAGTCACTGCTGCTGAAGATATTACAATAAAAGAACTTAGGACAACTTTTTTAAGAGAAAATTCAATAACACTCACTGATACCAAATTACCCGTAATTACACAGGGAGAACATGCAAACTCCATGTAGAACCTGGAGCTGTGAGGTAGGAGTGACAGGTTTGCACTACTAATCTGCCAATGTTAAAACGTCTTTACCAAACTCACTAAATGTCTAAACTTATGTGAATTGGCATTGATAAGGTGGCCCTATTATGTATTTGTTTGGGCGTGCGAGTGGGTGTGTGAGAATGTGTGTGTGTTTGTGTGATCATGCAACAATGGACTGGCCCCCTGTTTGTGAAAGATTCTGAGGACAACAATTATTATTATTATTATTATTATTAATATTAATATATAATATTATATTGGGTGGCACAGTGGTAGGAGTAGTGCTGCTGTCTTGCATCGAAGGAGACTAGTTTGTGTCACGGTTTCCTCCCACAGTCCAAACACATGCAGGTTAGGTGGGTTGGTGTTCCAAAAGTGGTTCTAATGTGTGTGTGTGCGTGTGTGTGTGTGTGTTTTCCCTGCAATTGATTGGTACCTTTTCTGGGAATCGTTCAAGCCTTGCATTAGGTGCTTGCTGAGATAGTCTGGATAAGAGGGTTAGGAAGATGGATGGAGTGATGCCTATTACATCTGTTCAGTTCTTGTCACTTAATTGCATTTTAGTGCATGTTCAATATTCTCTCTCACTGAAGCACACATGTGCATTACCAATCCAACTGCAGTAGGTAAAATCTTTGCAGAATAGCAAAATAAGCTTGATGACTTTTCAAGATGAATCTACACTCTTGACCCTAAAATGTGCCGAAGAGGAAGATGATTGGCAAAGTATAGCACGCTGCTGGATTTCTTTTTAAATGCCTAGATCTCACAGTAATGGTTTACTGTTTGCATTTTTTCCTTCTTAAAATTAGATGGGTATGAAGTTTTCAATATTTGTGTAATCTTAAGACACAGATCAATACAAAATAACCTTTTTGGCTTGAAATATTGATGTATTTATTTATATTTAAGGCGTTTATTTACCATGGTAAATAAGGTTTTGGGTTATATTATGAAAAGTGTTCAATATCTACCCTATTGCTGACCTCTAACCTTCCACATAAACCTTCATAATTTTGTAGTTGAATTTCTGATTTAAAAATAGAAGTAATAATAGTACTGAACTTGACAAGGAGGTGTGGGAATAAAATTTTCACAGATTTGTTGAGATTGGATTGTGTAATATTCCAAATAGCCCTTTTCAGAAAATTCTGAAGGTAATGCATTGTCAGGTAAATTTACTTCTGGCTAGTGGATCATGTTTACTCCACCTCTCTCCTTTCATTTCCAATAATAAGTTTTAACAATGTAAGAACTGTTATTGAAAAGCACTATGCAACAGAAGCATCAAAACTGAGCAAAGACTATAAAATTTTCTTTGAGGCATCCTTTACAATTCCTTAGATAAGTTTATTGACTTTCTTATTCCTGTTAGATGTGGTTTTGAATGTACAGTTCATATTTGTATACAGGAAAAATTACTTTAACTGCATCACAATTATATTAAGATGTTTAGTTGCGTATGCTAACCTGTAGCAGGTACCTTTGCATACTCACGTTCCATTGGAGGACAGACTGACATTATTTATTTTGCTATGCCTGGAAGACAAGTCCTTGGCTTAAAAGTCACTCTTAATGTGATAATAATGAGTCTTACTTCTTCTAACAGGCCCTCTTTGCAATGCAGCCTCTTATGTCGTATCTGATAAAAAGATGAATCACTAAGTGACAACCCAGAGATACTTGCTACTTGATAAAATATTTCCTCGAACAGAATCATACCTCAATGATTGGTAACCTGGATGGAGAGAATTTTGAACCAATTGTTAAATACCCAGAAACAACCTTCTCAAGTATAAAAACAAAGACAACAAGAACTGCATCCCATTTGTTGCCACCTAAAACCTACATCTGGAAGTATTTTTCAAAATTATAAAAGAACTTCAGCTCATACTAAGTAAGAATAACAAGCCAAGGGAAGTATTTCCAGAACCTTCCCTCCTAGTGTAGCGACTGGTCTGGAATCCCTACAAATTTTATTTTTTTTCTTCAGCCTCTGGAGTTTATTTTTTTTTTGTTTTTTCTGTCCACCCTGGCCATTGGACCTTACTTATTCTATGTTAATTAATGTTGACTTATGTTTATTTTTTATTGTGTCTTCTATTTTTCTATTCTTCATTTTGTAAAGCACTTTGAGCTACATTTTTTTGTATGAAAATGTGCTATATAAATAAATGTTTTTGTTGTTGTTGTTGACTGGAAGCAATGCACCACTGTAAGTGTGGAAGGAGGTGGGCTGATGAGTGAAGAGGCAACAGTTATGTACATAGTTTAATAAACATTCAATAAAACTGAGTAGTCATTTGCCTGCTTTGAGAAGATGTTTTCTGGTGTGTTTTCTTCCCTCACATGGCGCTACAGTTGTGACCCCGTTGCTTTTGGATATTACCAAAGTTACACTAGACATATCTGCCAACGCGGTGGCATTAAAGTTACCAGATTTTTGGGAACAACAAGCTGTGGCATGGTTTTCCCAAGTGGAGGCACAGTTTGGGTTGTGGGACATTATGACAGAGGACATGAAGTACTACCACATTGTTGCAGCTCTCAGTGGCTCCACAGCGTCTAGGGTGGTGAGTGTGCTTGAAAATCCGCCAGATATGAACAAGTATGTAACTTTAAAAGCATACCTTTTGGAGACGTACAGCCTCCCAGAGTCAGAGTGGGCCCAGCAACTGCTATTACTGCCAGGCCTTGGAGACACGAAGCCCTCCACATTGATGGACCACATTTTAGCTTTGCTTGGCAGCCATCGCCCTGCTTCATATTTAGAGAACTGTTTCTACAATGATGCTGGTACAAGTGCCCACTGCCCTAGCTAATGTGTCTGTTGTAGACTACCAAGAGATAGCCAAAATGGCCAACAGCCTTCACTGTGCTTTGCAGGTGTCTCCTTGAACCCTCATCAGTCCTGTTGGCACACTTGAGGCTCCTGCTGCTCTTCCTTCTCCTGCCCTAATCCCAACAACTGGCCTGTGTTTTTACCATTGTCGATTTGTCAAGAAAGCAAAAAATGCTGTTCACCATGTAAGTTTAGCCTACACAGGTCAGTAAACACTATCTCATCAGACCCCTTGGACATCTGCTCTGCATAAGAGATGCCCAGTCCTACTTCCATTTTCTTTGTGACACTGGTGCACAGGTGAGTGCACTACGTGCATCGCCTATTGATGTGGCTTCAGGGAGAGATTAGGGCCCATTCTGGAGGAAGATGTTTCAGTTGGACATTTGTTTTGGCCAAGGTGGCAAAGCCGCTGATGAGCGCAGACTTCCTATGTTCCAAGGGGTTGCTGTTTGATGTGAAGAACCATTGCCTTGTGGATTCAAAGGACTTTGCCACTTTTCCATGCACAATTAGCAGTGTCAGTACCTGTACATTGTACAATATGATGGCTGTGACTTCTGACTTCGCCCACCTTCTCAATGAATTCCCCCAGCTATATAAACCCACTTTTTCCACAATGGAAACCAAGCATGGTGTGGAACATTACATTTCTACTTATGGTCCACCAGTCCACACTTATGATGGCAATTGCAAAAGCGGAGTTTGCTGACATGGAATGGCTAGGAATTGTGCACAAATCAAACAGCCCATGGATGTCAACCTTCCATATGGTGCCCAAAACAGGTGGTGGTTTCTGACGGAATGATCACACAGTGTCGGACCGCTACCTGATTCCACATATACAGGATTTCTCAGCACGTCTCTCCAGAAAAATAATATTTTCAAAGGTGGAGCTCATCCATGTTTACCACCAAGTACCTGTGCGCCCAGTGGATATCCTCAAAACAGCAGTCATCGCCTCCTTCGGAATATTTGAATTCCTGCTGCAAAAATGCTGCACAAACATCCCAGAGGCTGATGGACTCAATGATTTGGAATTCCTTTTTTTCTGCCTAGGTGACATCTTGGTTTCCAGCTCCTCCACGGTTGAAAACCATGGCCATCTCTGAACCTTGTTTGAGCGCCTCAGCCTACATGGTCTGATTATCAGTCCTGCTAAGTGCCTGTCATAGACTTCCTCGGACATTGCATTTCATAGGAGGGTGTGATTCCTTTACCTTCCAAAGTCACTGCTGTCACCAATTTTCCACAACTCCTCAGGCAGCCCTCATTATGCATCCTTTATATCAGGCACTACAGTGCCAGTCTACAAAGTCCCCTGTCACATGGTCCAAATACCTGAATGAGGCATTCACGAACACAAAACGTGCTTTAGCTGACACAACCATGCTTGCGCACCCACTGCCCGATGCTCCACGTGCTTTTACAACTGAGGCTTTAGCCCATGCAATGGAGGCAGTTTTTGAACAGTGAGCTGATAGTGCTTGGTAGCCATTGATGTTGTTGTTTTTCAGCAAACAATTACAACTCAGTGAAAGCAAGTACAGCTCCTTTAACTGAGAACTACTGAGGCCTGGTCTGCCCGGCAGCATATGGCACCTGGCATACATGTTAAGAGTTTACAACAGACATCCAGCATGTCGAGGGTAAAAACAATGTAGTGGCTGACTCTCTCTCTCTGCCCTCTTTCTTGGAATTGACTACTCCCAGCTGGTCTGATCAAGCTAAGGACCCAGAGGTCCAGTCTCTTCACTCAGAAGAAATCGATTTACAGTTGTCAGAGGTGCAGTTGGAATGGCAGTGCGGCCAAGCTTCTGTGTTACACCAGCACAGGTTACCCTCACCCAGCTGTCCTCAGCAACTGGAGACACAGTTTTTTTGGAGATGCATTTTTGATACCATATACAACCTGTCACACTCAGGGCGACGGGCATCCCAGCATTTGGGTGGGAGCAAATTTGTTTGGTGGGGCCTTAAAAAATATGCTTGGGGCTGGGTAGCAACTTGTGTAGCTTGCCAGAAGGCTAAAATACATTACCATGTTAAAGCCCCACTGACCCCCTTCCCTGTGCCTGCTCGCCATTTTGACCATGTTCGTGTAGACTTGGTAGGCCCCCTTCCTCCTTCTCACAGTTTTACATCCATGCTCACTATTGTTGACAGGACTACCAGGTGGCCTGATGCTGTTCCTTTGATTTCCACAACTGCAAAAGAAGTGGCGAGGGCTTTTATCAGCACTTGGATTGCACAGTTTGGCACTCCCTCCCACATCACTTTTGACCGAGATGTGCAGTTCACTTCACAGCTTTGAGCAGCATTGACACAGGACCTTGGAACGACACTGCACCATAACAGTGCCTATCACCCCCAAGCTAAGAGTCTTTGTGAACAATTTCACCATTTGTTAAAGTCAGCTCTAAAGGGCTGTCTTACCAATGCCAGCTGGGTTGACTGTCTGCTGTGGGTGCTGTTAGGGCTATGTTCTATGTATGCTGAACTGGTGTTTGCATAGCCACTCAGAGTGCCCAAGGATTTTATCCTTGAGAGTTCTGTCCCCTGGACCACATCTCGACACTGCTCTCCATTCCCAAATACAGCACTCAACTTCCAGCTGGTGCCTCCTACCCAGCATGACTCACCTTACTCCTAGTTCTCGTGCCACCTGTAATCAGCTAAGTTTGTGTTTGTCCAGCAAAAGGCACATCGTGGCCCACTGAAACCAACTTATGATGGCCCTTTCTGAGTCAAAAACAAAACATTCATGCTTGACATTGTTGGCAAACTTCACATGGTCTCAGTTGATCACCTCAAACCTGTGCACACAGATTTGTCTCAGTTTTTTGATCCCCCTCTTCTGGCCATGGTGGTAACCCAACTCCTGTTTCCATGACACCTTGAAACACCTGTGTCTACTGAGAGTGTGGATGTTAGTTTTTTAGGTACGGTCACAAGCCTGCCTACTTGCAGTCGTACTGGGTGCATAGAGCGTGCCCCGAACAAGTTAACAATGCCAGTGCATGTGAATTCTAGGGAAGTCTGTGTAGCAGCTGGAAACACTGCCCAACTGTAAGGATATAATTCACACATATTGGTCTGGTGTGTTTTCTTCCCTCGCAAGGCACTACACTGGCATACAGACAACCACCCAGCCTATAGAAACTGACTGTCCAAAGCTCTATGAGTGAATCAATAGAAAATGGTTTTGCCATACCTAAAGAAAAACTGTGAAACCTGTGCTTACATTTAAAACACAGATCAGTAGTTACACCACAGTACAAACAAGGACATTGGATAAAGGGATTATTTTCATGCAGACTGTCTAGTGTTGTTTACCTAGTTTTATGCATGAAATGTCTCAACAATGGACTCTTAGTGGGGGAAACTGGAAAAATATAGCTCCAAAGAACACATTTTCACAGGTTTCAAATTAAGCATGACAATAGAGATACTCTAGTAGGATCTCACTTTAGCAGCAATGGACAGTATAAAATGATTTTAAAATCACAGTGCTTGTGGGTAACTTCAAGACATGACAGGAGAGAAAGGAATGGGAAAGTAAACATATACTAGAATTTAACACATTACAACATGGTTTGAATAGAGACAAGAGTTTTGTGACCAGATATATGATCATTTACATTACTCTGACTGACTCAGCAGATCTGATTACAGATCCATATTATAAGGAAAACTCATCAAAAACATCAAGAAACTTTGTTGGATAGTTATCTTATAAGATCTTAATCATGCATTTTTTTGATAAGCAGATTGATAAGGGTTAGGGTTGCCTGTTAATATTTGAATCTAAAGATGTTTCATTTAAGGGATTTAGAATTATGTTTTTTCCTGGCGTGTATATAAACACATGTAACTCCAGTTTATGTATTACATCTTGCCTGAAGAAAGACCCCAAGCTTGCATATTGTAATCTACTCGGCTAATAAAAGGTATAATATTGCTTCTTTTCTCATTGCACCAAATTATTATCCAAAAGGATGGGCTTTTGTGCACCTGTGCTGGATTGGAATACTGCAAGACTTGTCTGTATTGGAGTTTGGCAAGGGTGCCATTAGCCCAAACCTTGCTAAGGAAAAGGAAGTGCACAAGCATAAGAGAGACCAAACATAAAAGGCACCCATTTGTTTTTCTAAAGATAGGAGCTGACTGATCACCAGCTGTCCTGCAGGCATAAAAATGTGCCAGTGACCGTTTAACTTTGGTTCATTTATGTTTCCATATTGGAACATAAAATGCCGCATACTGTATTAAATAAATTTCTTGTGCATCATTTCATATATACACTAGCTCTTCAAAATGAGGGTAATAACATGAGAGCAATTAAACTCAAACCAGTTATACAAGCTAAGTGAATGAGTTTCATTTCCCATGTAGCACTAAGGTTGCATGAGTCAGATTGCACATCAGTGTCATTTTTGCCATTGTGCTGCATTCTCACACTGACAGTAAAAAAAATAAATAAACACTCATATCAGACAGTATATTAGAACGTCCAGAACAAGACACTACATGCAGTGATGTCTGCTAATCCAAGTGTGCCTCTGAAACATAAGAGGCTGTCAAGGTATAGGTCTGAATGACTGAGTGAGATACAGAATGTCAGTGGATTCAGGTCTGTCCCTGACCTGAAATAATATGGTGCAGTTGCTACTCATGTCCAAGCAGCTAAAGAACAGATGACACGGAGTGGAACTGCTTGATTCCTTATACCACACTTACACATCCCTCAAAACAGACATGGTATATTGTTGTTGTGTAATTAATTGTATGTTACCTAATTTAGCCTACATTATGGCCTACCTTAGACTATATTATACTGCTACCAATAGAAATTAGACCATAATTAGTGCAAATTGATCATTGTAATATTTCCATTTATTTGGGCTGAAGGTTAAAATAGTTATTTTATATTTATATATACATTTATTTGGTTAGCAGATGCTTTTATCCAAAATGACTTACAAAGGAGGTCAGGAATACCATCAGTCTAAGGGGATTATTTTGAACAAGTGTAAAAGAATAGACTAAAAAAGTTGATCACCACAAGTGAAAAGCTATAAAGCTAGCATAACCAAAAAAAACATCAATTAATACTATGACAGATTTCTACAGAGCAAAAAACATTTGTTAACAATTTGACAGATATTCACAGGACAGCAGGGTTTTCAATTACTTCTTAAACACATTAAGAAAGTCTGCAATTCTAATGGATGTGGGCAGCTCATTCCACCAACTGTGAGCTACATATGAAAAGAATATGGACTTAGATTTGAAATCATTTTGAGATGGCATCACTAGGTACTGTTCATTGGCATACCTGAGTGGATGAGAAGGAGCACAGCACTTCACCAGTGCCTCCACTTGCATATATCCATCTTCTATTTTCTGTGTTTTATAAATAAATTGTATTATTTGATTTGTTGCAGCAAGGATGTTTTTGGAGTAATTGTTGAAAAGTAGTCTGTCATTAGGTCTATACTACAATAAAGAAAGTGAAAATATGTAATGTAGACGTTTACCTATTTGTGAACATTCATAAATTGTGTAGATCTCTTCCTATTTCCAGCATCCTGGCTAGAAGGTGAAACAGTGATCCTCCAGTGGGCAGAACTTAAAATATTTTCACAGTATTACATGTCAAGTCTTTCTCCACATACTGCAGTTTTTTTCTCTGTTTTAATAAAACAAAGGTCAAAACCACGTTCACTGGGTGCTTGTCTAGCTAAGAGTTGTGGAAATGATTGGCTAAACAAGGAAAGTCTTCTAACCATGTACCTGTTGTTATGAAATCCCACTTGTTTATTTATTAACTTTCACAATGCACATAAACTTCATTTATGAAGGTAGTTAATGGTGTAATAACTATAACCATTCATCCATTTTCTACAACTCTTATCCTATTCAGGGTCATGAGAGTAATCTCAGTAATGTTATTTTTAACTAATCTAAGTAATTTTTGTTGGTGCTTTGATAGCATCTGTATGTAGTCATTGCTGGAGTAATTTAATCATCTTAATAACATGTTTTTGAAACTTAATTAGCAATAGCATAGGTCTGGAGGATATACTACCAATATCATCTGCTAAAATATAAGAAAATAATGGTTTACACTTTGAGGATTTAAATATAATGATGTGAGATAAGTATAAGTCATCTCGCTTTATTCATTTTAAAGGGCAAGCACACATATCCTTGTCCTCTGTATGACGTTAAACTGCATATGGCCCTGCAAGTGGTCCTCCAACTCCCAGGAAAAACTTGGGGATTGGTGACAGGACTGGCACTCCAGCCCCCGTTAAAACATGCAGCTCTGAAATGGCAGGCAGGACTGCTGTCTGCTCTCCGTGGGAGTAGCTTTGCTGCAACCACTCACAGGAAGGCTGCTTACATTATAAAAGGGATGGAGGAAAGCCCTCGGGAGCCTCATCACTGGAAGACTCGAAACAACCTGAGAGCCAATGACATCAGGCCTGTTGGTGATCAGAACTGGTGCAGTGCTGAGGCGTCGCTCGCTGCACTGCAGTACTTTGGCCCCAATTAGAGTTGGCCCATCTGAGTAGGCACATGGAACATCTTGTCTCTCCAGCCTGATGGTCATCTTCCTCTGCTGTTGGAGCATCTTTATAAACTCCGCATTTCAGTGGCGGTACTTTCTGAAGTGCGCAGACCTGGGAGTGGCCAGATCTCTGTAGGTGGTTACACCTTTTATTGGTCTAGTCGCTCTAATGGCTGTCATACTCAGGGAGAAGCTGTAGCTGTGGTGGATCAACTTCTTCTGATGGTGCCTGATGTCACTTTTTTCAACTAGTGTATTATGAGACTCAGATTAAGGCACTCTCTGGGGTGCCTTGTCTGTTGTCTCAGTGTATGCTGTGACTGCAGTGAATTATGTTTCACTGAGGAAGACAATTTATTCACAGCTTCACTCTGTGGTTAATGGGTGCCTGCGGGGTGATACTTCTCTGGTCATGGGTGACTTCAGTGAGACCACTGGCATTGACATGGCTGGCTATGAGGATTGTGTCGGTCCCCAGGGGTCTGGCAACCATGGTGAAAGTGGTTCCATGTTTCTTGAATTTGCAAAAGGTCAGGGGCTGCATATCTCTGGATCCTGGTTCCAGGGCCCTGAGCCACTTTGTAGGACTTGGTACTCCAATACTGGTGGTGTGGTGAAGAAGATCAATCGCATTCTTCTGGGCAGATGCTGGAGGTTCCTATAGAACTGCACGATCAACAGAAGTGCCCAGTTTGTGAATTCTGACCACAGACTTGTTGTTGCTACTCTGAAGATCCAGCTTAGGTCCAGTAGGCCACCACCTACTAGGAGTAAGAGGCTGGACCTGGCCAAACTGCAAGATCAGGCTGTTTCTAATGAGTTTGCACTGAGAGAGACGGCTGCTAGGACTTTGAGGGTACATAAGGAGGCATTTGTTAGTGGAATCTGTGAGCAAGTGACACAACATCTATGGTCTAGTGACCCACGCTCTGCTTGCAGAGGAATGGAAGCATTACTCACATCTGAATCTGTGATGGAATGGTCCTTACAGATGGCGCTGCAGTTGTGACCCTCTGGGCTAGCTATTTTGAGCAGCTGTTTAAGGTTGATCCTCTGGCTAGGACGTCTCTGGGTCTATAGTTCTTCAGGCTGATTGTCCTAAGAACTATAAACCAACCAGTCTCACTGAGATTGCACAGGTGGTTAATCCATCTGAAGGAAGGGAAGGCTGGAGGGATCTGTGGTATCCAGAGTGAACTTCTCCAGGCTGGTGGTGGCTGTTCTCCTGCTATTGCAAGCAATCTTTGCTTCCATTTGGGAGATGGGAGTCATCCCAACTCACTGGAAAACGGGACTTGTCGTCCCTATCTGGAAAGGGATGGGTGATCACCTGGATTTTGTCAACTACAGGAGTATCACACAACTCTTGGTGCTGGGTAAGGTCCTTGCTAGGGTCATCCTGAATATGATCTGAGGTCACTTGCTCACCTATCAGTGTCCTGTGCAGTCTGGTTTTACTGTTGACTCCATCCTGATATTGAGGGTTCTCACTGAGTGCAAACATGAATATTGACAGAGTTTCATTGCAGCTTTTGTTGATTTTTGTAAAGCATTCAATTCAGTTGATTGAGCTGCCCTGTGGGACATCCTGCGACTTTACAAGATTGCCCTGAAGTTGCTGGATATCATGGCCGGCCTGTACACTGGTACTGTAAGTGCTGTGCAGACTGGAGACAGAACCTCTGTGTTTTTCCCAGTTGATTCTGGGGTTTGTCAGGGGTGTGTTCTTGCTCCTACTCTGTTCAGTGTTTGCATGGACTGGGTGGTGGTCAAGGTTGTGGGGTCCAGCGGCTGTGGTGCACCTGATGATGCAGAAAGATTCACAGATCCTGACTTTTCTTACGATGCTGTGATCTTCGCTGAGTCAATGGAGGCTATCATTGGGGCTCTCAAGACACTGAGTGAGGAGTCTGAGTGTCTGGCCTTGCGAATGTCCTGGAAAAAAACCAAGATCCGGGCCTTTAATGACTTTTTGGGCACAGCCATCAGTATTGTGTCTATCTGCAGAAAGAATGTTGACCTCATTGAGAGGTTTACTTACTTTGGCACCGACACTTATGTCTGGTGACCTGTGAAGTCAGTAGATGAATTGGGAGAGTGTGGGGGGTCATGAAGTTGCTTGAAAGGGGTGTGTGGCACTCCCGATATCTCTGCAAAAGGATAAAGGTCTAAGTCTTTAGAGTCCTGGTGCTTTCTATTTTGCTATATGGTTGCAAGACATGTAACCTGTAAACTGAGACAAAGACTGGGCTCCTTCAGTATTGTGTCTTCTCTTGGGTACCACTGGTTTGACTTTGTGTTAAACTAGCAGTTGCTCATGGAGTCTCAAATGAGACACATTACCTGAATTGTGAGGGAGGCTCAGTTAAGGCACTACGACCATATGGCGTGATTCCCTGATGGTGAGCCAACTTGCAGGATCCTCATTGTTGAGGCCCTGAGCAGCTGGACCAGGCCCAGGGGAAGCCCACATAACACCTGGCTGCTGTGATAGTCATTTCTAGGGGGCAGGGGAACTGGACTGCATGCTCCGGGATCCCGAGCTGTTTCATCCTGTGGTGGGTACAGCAATGCGCTGCACCAGTGCATACTCCCCAGCCTGACCTGACACATATCCTAGTCATCCCATCCCAAGTGACCTGCTGACTCAGTTTCAATATCATGAGAAAGAAAAAAACTTTAAAGACCCAGCACTCTTTAAATGCAGTTTTCTTTACTATGTTAGATTTTTTCTTTGTAGAATGTCTGTTTGTCTTTCTTGGCATGGTTAATAGTTCTGCAGGGGTTTGCTTTACCATTGTTTACTGTCCCAAAGTTTTTTGGAATGGGTTTCAGGCCTGAAAATCAGAAATGGACGTATAATAACAAATGAAATGATGTAGACCATACAAACATGAAAATATGAAATATAAAATACTTTGGGTTCATACTGTCTGCAAAGAAATAAAAGTCAAAGTAAATTTAAGAATCAATGCATTTTTTTAAATTTGCATTTTCCATACTGTCTCAACTTTTTCTGATTTGGGGCTGTAGATTCTTTTTAAAAAAACTGAAAGTTAAAACAAAACATTGTCTCAAACAGTACAGAACACTTAAATGCAATCATTTATAAAAAGAGTAACACTAAAAATTTAAATGACCAATTATCTATAATCCACATTAATAAAAGAATAAGTGCATGTGTGTTTGTCCAGTTGCTATGTCTCACAAACATTTTTTTTTAATTTATTTTATTACAATCCATACATAGCAATCAAGTTTTTACAAAAAAAAGAATTATGTTAAGAACAGATCGATCCCCGCCCCTGAGAGAGAGAGCAAGCCAAACGGCATAAAATTTAAGGCTTGTAAACATACCTAAATTAATAAATTCTCTGTGCTTTATAAACTTATTTTAAAATATTACTGATTAGATCCTGCCATGTTTTGAAAAAAGTCTGTACGGATCCTCTAACTGAGTATTTGATTTTTCCAATTTCAAATAATATAACACATCGGTTTCCCACTGACTTAAAAGAGGAGAGTTTGGGTTCTTCCAGTTTATCAGAATGAGTCTGCGTGCCAACAGTGTAGTGAATGCAATCACAATTTGTTTGTCATTCTCCACTTTAAGCCCCTCTGGAAGAACCCCAAACACAGCTGTTAATGGGTTAGGAGGGATTGTGAGTCCAAGGCTGTCTGAGAGGTAATTAAAAATTTTTGTCCAGAATAATGTTAATTTGGTGCAGGCCCAGAACATGTGACCCAGTGAGGCTGGGGCTTGGTTGCAACGTTCGCAGGTTGGATCATGCCCTGGAAACATTTTGGAGAGTTTTAGTCGAGACAGATGTGCTCGATATATAATTTTGAGTTATATAATTGTATGCTTTGCGCATATGGAGCTCGAGTGAATTCTCTACATTGCTACTTTCCACTCCTTTTCTGATATATTAATTGAGAGATCTTTTCCCAGTGTCCTCTTGGATCTTTGAAAGGAAGGGATTGTAAAATGATTTTATATATTGTAGAGATGGAGTCTAATTCCTTGAGATTGAGCAATATTTTTCCAGCGTGGATGAGGGTGCAAGATGAGGAAAATCTGGAAGGTTCTGTTTAACAAAGTTCCTGATTTGAAGATAGTGAAAGAAATGTGTAGCTGGAATGTTAAATTTGGAATGTAATTGTTCATAGGATGCAAAGACGTTGTCTATATAAAGATCTCTAAGCAAGTTAATTCCAAATTTTTTCCAGATATTAAAACTGCATATGTTTGTGAAGGTTGAAAGAGGTGGTTCTTTGCAGGGTGCCACAGATAGAAGCTTCTCCGCCTTAAAATGCTTTCTACATTGGTTCCAGATTCTAAGTGAGTGGAGCACAATTGGGTTATTAGTGTATTGCCGATAACGTGTGTTTATTGGAGCGCAGAGCAAGGAATACAAAGAAGTACTGCAGGATTTTACTTCTATTGCGGTCCAAGCCTGTGTATGTTCTTCTATTTGTGTCCAGGTTCTTATCACCTGTATATTTGCGCCCAGTAATAAAACTGGAAGTTAGGTAGAGCCATGCCGCCTTCTGCCTTTTGTCTTTGTAGGGTCGCTCTTTTGATGCGTGGATGTTTTGAATTCCAAATAAATGAGGTTATTGTTGAATCTAATTGCTTAAAGAATGATTTATTAATGTATATTGGATGTTTTGAAATAAAAAGGAGCTTAGGAAGAATATTCATCTTAACAGTGTTAATTCTTCCAGCTAGTGTGAGATGAAGGGTTGACCATCTATGCAAGTCTTGTTTAATTTTTTCCATGCAGACACGAAATTTTGTTGATAAAGAGCTTTATGTTTACTTGTGATGTTTACCCTAGGTATTTAAACTATTCTGCAATGATAAAAGGTAGGGTGTCTAATCTAATATTATATGCTTGAGAATTCACTGGAAAGAGTACACTTTTATTCAGATTAATTCTGAGACCAGAGATCTTTTGAAATTCTGTGAGTGCTGCTAAGACTGCAGGAACAGAATTTTCTTGGTCCGAAATATACAGTACCATATCATCTGCATATAATGAGATTTTCTGTTCCAGTCCTTCTCTGCTAATCCCCTTTATCTGATCAGTATTTCGACAATGTATTGCCAGTGGTTCAATGGCAATCGCAAACAGCAGCGGTGACAAAGGGCATCCTTGTCTAGTGCCACGTTCTAGTTTAAAGTAGTCTGAGCAAATGTTATTGATGCAAACTGAAGCTTCTGGGTTAGTATACAGTAATTTAATCCATGCACAAATGTTCGGGCCAAACCCAAACTTCTCCAATATAGTAAAAAGGTATTTCCATTCAATCATGTCGAATGCTTTTTCTGCATCCAATGATAATAATATTTCTGGGGTGTTTGATTTAGTTGGTGAGTATATTACATTAAACAGGCGTCGAAGATTTGAAGATAAGTGTCGGCCCCTAATAAATCCAGTTTGGTCTTGTGATATTACCGAGGGGAGCACTTTCTCCATCCTTCTAGCTATGATTTTAGAGAGTATTTTAACGTCGTTATTCAGAAGTGAAATTGGTCTGTATGATGCACATTGTAATAAGTTCTTATTTTGTTTTGGAAAGACAGTGATTAATGCTTGGTCTCACAAACATTTTTAATAATAAAATGCATTGCATTTGTCATTCCAATAGATGGCAAGTCATAAACATTTAACGCTGCTTTTACAAATTACATAGTAAATGGAATATAACAGAGACAAATGTATTTCATTTGTGAATCACAAACATTTGTAGTAATGCATTTTATTTGTGTAAATGTTTGTGACATGTCATCTCTTGGAATGACAAATGCAATGCATTTTATTACCACATACATATCAAAATACATTCCAATAGATAGTATATTGCAAACGTTAACGCTGAAGTCTGCTTTGATTACTTAGACAGGTAGCACAGCTAGTTATATAATAAATTAATAAGTAATGAAAAGAATTATATTAGAAGATATTCATGTTTAGCTATCTGAGCCATGTCTAAATTGTCGGAAGTCAGATTTCCTAACATTCAGAATGGCTGGCTAACAATCCTCACAAACGTTATCAATATACCTTTTATTTTTCCCAATAATACTCTTTAAAATAGAGAGATTATAGTCAAGCAAGTTTAATAGTGGGGATGATCATTTTCCTGCAAAGTTAAAAGCATTGGTGAGATTTTTAATGCCTACAGCTAGGGTAATGGCACAGATTGGTGCAGATAAATAGAAGTTCTACAATCAAACTCCAATTTCTGTAAAGGTTTAAGCTCACACAATGCCTGGCAGAATATCAGTTTTCTCTTTTATCCATTTTTTATGACACTCCCAATTAGGACAAATAATTCTAGAGTTTAGGTAGATGTTCACTTGTTTCTATATTTTAAGCCCAAGCATCAAAAATTTCACGTTAAACAATGAAGTATAAATGCAGAATTCTAAAGTATGTCCATGCCCTATTTATGCTGAGGAGAATAAGCTAGATAAATCAAGAAGTGACATTTAGCTACTCGGTATAATTCCAGTCATCATGCTGCAGAATATAAAAAATCACAGTAGCTGAAGAATTGTATCTGTTTATTCAGGGCTTCATAAAAAATAGTCAAAAATTGAAAAAAAAAACTCTGACAAGAATTTACAGGTTAGTCACCATTAACAATTGATACCGCAGCTTTCTTTTTCTGGGTTGATATTTGGCCATATTTAAGTTCACCGGCAGACCTGCTTAATTAGTGGCAAGAAAAAATCTGTGCAATTGGGTGGACAGAGCTAGTGTTAACATGAGTGGAACAGTGCACTCCTAAGAGGATAGATAGGAGAACATGTATTATTATTTTGCTGTTGTTCATATTGAGTGTAAAGCGCTCATATTGCTCATCAAAGGCCAGTTTGCAGACATTTCTGAAAGTAGTTTGACAAGTCTTGACAAAAAACCTTACTGTTCAGATTTCAGGAATGTTTAGTGTTTAGTTGAGATCATGCTTGTACTGCCTTAATTAGGTGCAATGTCCAAACAAAGCTTTTCTATGCAAACTAGCTAAAATCAAAACTGTGCAATTAATTTATCGTCTTGTTATTCAGGCTCACATCAGAAGGCCCTTCACTGACGCGGTTTGATCCTAAGTTCTTTATGAGGCACTGGCTCTGCACAAACCAGAGAGACTGAGAGTAGACCTCAGTACAGACTGTCCTGGGGATGGTGTTCAGCTCAGGAATCTCTCTATATATTAATCTATATGTGTTAGTCAGCAGCACTAATCACAACATACTATACCACTCGACAATGATGCAATTTTGTGTTAGTTAAATATTTTTCTGTTTTCATGCATACTTTTATATTTATGTGGATTTTATGTTAACCCTGTGGACTTAGATGACTGGACATTGTAAAAGGCTGGTACCTGATTTGTGCAGAAATAATTTATTTCTTGTTTTGGCCATTGCAGCTTAGACATTGTTCCATTCTCCACTAACTTTATTAGACACTTTATTTTAAATATTTTCATTTTTTAAATGAAACATATCAGTGGTGCTCATAAATATGTGTGTTAGTGGCCTTATGTCCGTTTCTTCTGATGCTTGTTGTATTTGGGTAGACTTAGAAAATTCAAATAAAATTAAAATGGATGTCAATGGGAAATTCCTCAATATGCGGGTCTCATCCTGTTCCCGACCACAACAACATAAAGAGTATATATTGTCATGCATGTGGTCACCAACCCCAGGTTGAGAGGCGCACTGTCACTAATCATGTCCTCTCTATCTATCTATCTATCTATCTATCTATCTATCTATCTATCTATCTATCTATCTATCTATCTATAGAGCTTCTGTTAACAGACAAATTTACCCCACACTACAAATAACGTTCTATTATCAACCTATTATTCCGTGCTATTCATCCCACTTCTGAAACAAAAAAAAAACAAGTGACTTAGCTTACTTAGCTAAAAGAAGATTCCTTTGGCCTGGGAAATTAGTCACTGGTATTTATTACAGGATTGTGTCATCACTGTGCTGTTCAATGCAAGCCTAGCTCCTTCATAAAGGAGTCCTTTACATTATGCAGGATATAGATGTTGTCTGTCTACTTTTCTTTCTATCCTTTCACTCATTCCCTCACTAACTCACTCACTCATTGATTTATCATTTATGTTATTTAGATTGGCATGGGCATATATCCAGCAGTCACCGCTAATCAGGATTCACTGTTTCATAAGAGCAATGCATTTTTAGAACTGAAATGGTGGATCTGGTTTGAAATGTGAGGGAAATGTTATAGGGGTTAATCCCTGAAATATACCTGAAGAAACATTATTTTAACGTAATGTATTATAATGTAGATAATTGTATTTGTTGTGTGCTTGATTCAATATTGTATGTGGCCTCTTTCTATGTTTAGCTATCATTATAGTAAAACTAATTGCATGGCATGCATTCTGGTTGCCAAGCAACTGTTTCAGCAATAGGACACAGCTGAACAGCAGATGGGTGGAGCACTATCATTTGACGCTGATCCTAATGTTGGACCTTCTCCATCACTCAACTAATCTCTAACTGGCACTGACTTGGAAACTTGGCCAGACAGTGTTTTATGAGGATTCTTAGCTATCATGGGTGTTACCATATATTTAGCAATACATGAACTGTGTGTCCCTACAGGTTTTTTACTTTCCTGATTTTTTTTTTTAAACTGTAGTTTTTGCTTCCCTCATCTCCAATCAATTCTGGAAGTTTTATTTTTTATTGATTCTGTATTTAATTTCATCTCTGTGTTTGCTGTCTCCATAGTACTTCTAGCTATGTCTTTTGTGAAAGGTGCCATTTAACAATACATTTTTTCTGATGGTTAAGAATAGACTACACATGGTGAAAGAAGAAATTTACAGTAACATCTGAATAAAATAGGAGAGGCTTTGTTTTGTCTTTTTCTTTAGAATCTATTTAACATTGTGATATGAAGGCTTTTTATGTGTCCTCAACCAGAACCAGTTGTGGTTGTATCTTATTTTGTGTATTGTTGGAGATGGCTGGGGTGGAGATCAGGAGGACCAGAGGAGGGTTTGCGCCTTCCCCAGACCATGTGGGGGCGACTGCCCTGGTACCTTTGGGGGCCACGGGTATAGAGCGTTGAAGCTCAACCCTGTAGGGACCTGTGGTCACCGCCGGGTGGGGGGGGGGCTATGCCTTTGGAGCCCTGGACCTCAGCACTTCCGCCACACCCGGAAGTGCTGGGGGAAAGAGAAGCAGGGACACCCTGAGTGCTTCCTGCAGCCGGCACTTCCGCCACACTGGGGCATGTCAGTAGGAGATTGCCGGAACACACCTGGAGCACATCCGGGTGCTTACAAAAGGGGCCGTCTCCCTTCATGTGATGACTTGAGTCGGGTGGAAGACGGACGATGTCTGGGAGGCGGCCTAAAGAGTGAAGGCATTATTGTGTTGTGGCCAGGACTTTGGGATTGTGTGGCACTGTAATTAATGTATAATAAACGTGTGTTGGGTGACATGAACGTGTCCACCTGTCTGTGTCCGGGCCAGCTACCACAGTATGTATACTCTATATATATAAATTAGGAACATTTCTGGATAATACTACATTAATCTGATTTATAGCTGAAGAAAATACACAAGAGGACATCTCTGAATGGAATAAAGTTTACGTAAGTTCGTATTGAAATGCTTGTTTGCATTTACTTCCGTGTGAATAGTAGGTAACATAATATTAAAGTAAAATAATGTTTCTTTGTTCTTAAAGTAGTTTGATTTTGAACATGCTACACCACAACATGAACTCTTAAAAGGCTTAAAGAAAGCTTACCTATTTATTGTAACATGAGCATATTATTGATCAAGTTTTGCATCTTTACTAACATTACAGATTTTATGGTACAAATCACACATTTCTCTTGAGTCTGCATTTGCTTAATATGCTTAGACTTGGGTAGCATAGTGATTGGCACTATAGACTTACAATCGGAGGGACTTGGAGTCTATTACAAAACTATTCAGTGTATTAATTACACACATTATGCCTCTTTTGCATTTACCTAGACAAGAGTACTAAGTTGGTTGGCAAGTCTATATTGGCAACATATAAGAGATTGTGTGAGTGTGATGGGCTAATTTCTCATCTGGGGTTATTTTCTGGCTTATTTTCTTCATATTGCTGTGATAAGCTTTAATGCTCCTATACGCTGTAATGGTTACTTGCTTTTTCAGAATTAGACTTACAATGTGTCACAGCAACAGTGGCGCTGTTATTATTTCCATGAAGGTGTTTTAATAAATAATAAAAATGAAAACTGCAGCAGCGTGCTTTATGTCATCAGTGTTGTGCATCAAGAGTGTGTAAATAATAAGAATCTGACATGCATTGTCTGTGTGTGCCATAGACATATATTTAACAAAAGTCTTTGAAGTAACAGTTTGCTCAATAATGAGCTACATATGTCATGTTATTACATATATGTAATAATAATAATAATAATAATAATAATAATAATAATAACAGCAACAATAATAATAATAATTTTTTACGTTTATATAGTTCTTTTCTCACTAAATAGAGTGCTTTGTAAACTCCACGCAGGAATGACCTGGGATGCAAACCCATGATCTTCTTACTGCAAGGCAGCAATGTCACCTGAATATCCTATTAAAATGGCTCCAAAATTTAAAAATGAACTGTATTATGGAGTACTGTAACTTTATGCAGATACAGTAACTCCAGGCAGTACAGTTCAGGTTAATCTGAAGGCACATTTTTGTTATCTATTTCTTTTACATTGTGTGATGGTAGGAGGGGGAAAGTTTAGGCAATGGATAAATTGCTGCTTCCTGTCTATTTATTATACTGTTCTCTCTGACAGAATGGCATTTTGAATGGTCAAACAGTATATGTTTCTACTTGGCCAGAAGGTAATTTTATTATTCCTGAATGTTTGCCAAGGATGGAAACTAAGAAGCAATCAATCAGACAGAAGCAATTGTAAACAATGTCACATTTATTTGTATCTTATCTGTAACAGATTACAGATATTTGATTTTTTTTCTTTTTATTATCTTTTCTTCAAGATTATATTTATCATTGCTGACATACTCCTATGACCCGGCATTTAAAAAAATAGATTCCACAATTGTTTTTTGTGGTGTTATTGAGCAATGAAGTGTTTTAAGAACAAGAGTTCTATGTTATACCTAACTGTAAGCCTAGACAGGTATAGTATGTAGAGCAGCATCAAAAAAGAAATTTTCCCTTCTAGGCATGAACTACTCACTCCACCATGGTAAATCAAACAAGGGTTAATAATTTACAACAGCCCTAAAGAAGTATATTTATATGTCTTGGCCTTGCCAAGAAAATAAGCACTGATTTTTAAATCTGAAATCCTTTTGAAATAAAGGTACCAAATGCAGGGTAAAAACTGTAAAAAAACAGTTCTTTAATAGTCTCAAAAATGTGCATAGAAATATTAAAGGCCTAGGTCAAACTAATGTGCTCAGCAACACTGATTCTTTAATATATTTTGGTCTGTAGAAACAAAGCGAATTGTGACTTTGCTTGAAAACCAATTAAATGTGATTAAAATGTATTTTGTGATATCATAATTAAGAACAAGAAAAAAAGATATTACCATAGGTTATAATGTTGCAACAAGAGAGCAAACCCTATAATGCCATCAAAACTTGTAAAACATCTAGTAGAGCCCCAAGTGAACAAAATAAGGTATATTTTAAACCAAATATAACACCTGAGTGGGCTACATATAGAAAAAAAACTGAAAATAATAAATGTAATAAACAGAACAAAACTTAAATCCTGCTGTCCCTTGGGTTTTTTTCTAAACACGCTTTTGCCCCAGTTGTCTGGTAGGGAGGATTTCCCATTTACCTATCCTCAAAGTAACAAGCAGTCTTCATTTCCATTACACATTGTTTCTCTCTTTCTGAAAATTCTGTCCTACATTAATTTAGCCAGAGAGCCTTCCAGCCAAATTCAAATCATTAATTCTGTAGGTTGAAAGTAACATTTAAACATCAACTAGGTGATTTCTTAGACCCAATTCATGGGGTTAGGAGCAGCTATTTTCATATACAAGATAGTAGAAATGTAATCTGAAATTATGAAAGCATTGCAAGTTGCAAAAATGAGGTACAAACTACTAGAGCCTAAAACACCAGGTTAGTGTAGGCAATAGAAAGGAAGTGATCAAAAACATCAGTCTGAGATGTTCTGATCAATTACAAAGTGATGTGTTTAATGAAACTGCAGAGCCACTGCCTTGCCTTTTAAAATGATATAAAATACAAGAGCATCAGCAGATTCCCTAAATCACAGTTGCAATTAGTGAACCCTAGATTATAAGCAATAAGTTAACAACTCAAGAAGAAAAATTGACTTAAATAGGATTAAATACCAAATCTCAGATGAGACACAGAACTCTGATTTAACATTAGAGGAAATGAAACACTTGCCTTATTTTTTGCCGTTGTAACAGACCAGTCAGGTTGAAATTATTTAAAACTTGATGTTAGTGGTAGATTTTAACTTCAAATTGACAAGTTTAATTCCATTACACTTAAGAATCAATATTTAAGTCACCAGCCTGTGGGCATAAAAATGACAATTCACATCCCTTCAGCTAATTTTCCAAATATTGCTTTTTATTGTTGAACTATTTGATTAACCTTAGAATATCATGTTGGGTTATCTGAAATCATTTGAAAATGCATATTGTTTTATTATCAAAATAAAAATAACAAATGGAAGCAACCTGTTGCTTATATGAGTTATACACATTTGTTCTTCGACTTCACCTAATTCATTGAGTAATTTGTGGAGCATTGTATTATGTTTTTAATTTTTAGACATAAAGCCAATTATTTTTTCACTACATAAAAGATGTATAGGCCTATAAACCAATACAAGGCATATCATATTGATAGAACAAAAACACCTAGGTAAAAGCATTTTAATATGTGGAATGGATCCCTCTGTTTATTTTTCTATATACAGTAGGTATATGTAGTAGCCACTTTGTTAGGTAAACCTGCTCATCATCCCAAAAATGCCTCTTCTTACAAACAGCCAATATGTGGCTGTAATTCAGCATATAGTGTATGCCAACATGGTCAATAGGTTTAGTTGTAGTTCAACCAAAGATTACAATCGGCAGTACACATGACCTTAGAGACTTTGACTAGGGTATAATTGTTTGGGTGGTTTTAACATCCTAAAAGCAACTGTCATTTTGAGATTTTTTTAAACTAATGATGTTCCTTCCGGATGTTAGATAGCAGAAGAAGTTACAGCCATTGCTTCGTATTTAAAGGTGAGATTAGAGAGTTCTAGCAAGAAATCCCCTGCTCAAACACTATAGACGGAATAAGTTCCCTGAAATGGTGGATCAGTGGTCAATCTCATAAAAGTGACCAAATTAACAGACACTTAACATGAAGAGTAATATTTTTATAGAAACTTACTTCAACTATTGAAAAGCTATTTAAAGTGCCCAGTTCATACAATTTCTCTCTCCTCTCTACTTCTTTGGCAAAAAAAGATGTGCTTGCTAACAATATCTTCATTCTTCTATACTGTATACCAGTGGTTCTCAACCTGTGGGGCGGCCCCCCCCCTAGGGGGGCGCGAAGATGTGAAAAAAAGAAAACAAGAATCAAAATATGAAAAAAAATATCTGTTGAAACCAAAACAAATTAACTTAAACTAGATTCTGATACTAGAACAATAAATATAGACTTAGGTAAATGTTGATAAAAGTTAAGTACAGTAGGTATAATAAAATATGCATTTACATTTCAAAAAAATGTTGGGTGGGGCGCGATTAAAACTGTTATGAAAACTCTGGTTGCAAATACTTAAAGGTTGAGAAACGCTGCTGCATACTCAGTAAGAGAAGGAGCATAGCTAGAAAGTCCCATATAATCAGTCAGCAATCTATCATTTTCACCTGTATAGGCTCCTATGTTAATACCAAATTTTATTTGTATTTAAAAATACTTAATAATAGTTAGATCAATCATTCCTCGTGTGATGGATTGTTGTGTATTTTCTGATTATCCTTTGCTACTCTATACCAAAGCTTATGCTTCACCAAGTGTCTGTTTTTTTCATATGGCCCTTCACCACAAATCATCATATTTGTTCTTTTAATAAACACTTTCTAATATATTTATGAACCCTTTCTTTAAACATTTGAAGACCATACTTCCAAAACTCAAGGAGGCATGGTGGTGCAGTGATTTCGCCAGGTGCCTCTCATCTACAGAATCTTATATACGTCCCAGCCCAAGCATTGTCCATAAAAAATCTGTATGTTCTCCCTGTGTCTTCAAGAGTTTTCCACAGAGTTCTCTTTTTTCCTTGCATTCCACAGGCAAGTGTGTTAAGCTACGTCTTGACTCTACATTGTGAGTGAGTGTGGTTATGGGCATTAATGTGCCCTGCAATGTACATGTACCTAGAGTTTGTTTCCTGCCTTGATGTTGCAAAGATGGAATCCAGTGCTGAGCTAAGTTTACCAAGTTCACATAAAGGATTTTCAACTGTTTTTTAATGAGTTTTGTAAATTTATAACTTTTAATTCTGAATTTAAATATTCTAAAACAGATATGTAATATAGGAATAATGACCAAAATCATTTGGATATGGACTGCATGGTAGCACAGTATTAGCACTGCTGCCTTACAACAATGTTAGTGGCATCTGGTTACCGGGTGCTCCCTGAGTGGAGTTTGCATGTTTTTCCTGTGTCTATGGGTTTCCTCTGGATGCTGTAGTTGTCTCTCACAGTCCAAAAACACGCCTGCTGGAGTGAATTAGTGCTGTTAATTTGGCTGTAGAGTGTGTTCATCCATTGATGGTTTGATGCCTTGTCTGGAGATTGTTCCAGCATTGCGCATGATGCTTGCCAGGATAGGCTCCAGCTACTCTGTGACCCTGTTCAGAATAAGCGCGTTTGGAAAATTAGTGGATGATTTGAAAATGAATTTTCATTTGGAATGATTCTCTGATTTCTGGCCAATCAATGTCTGTATGTAGTTGACATGTTCAATGTTCAGTGTTCTTTGGAGGTTTCTCATAATATTCCAACTTCCTCCCTCATCCAAAATGTTACATTATACAATGTCTCATAGTTGGCCTAGTGAGCACATGTACATACAGTAGGCGTTCCACTTAATGGAATGGCTTTGCATCTAAGGTTGCCTCCTGTCACAGAAGTAGTTAATATGTTTTTAAAGTAGGCTTTGAAGTACTGGTTAGTGCTGTACCTCAAAACTACAGGGACAGAATTCAATTTGTCCAGCATGTCACTGTCTATGTGGGGTTTGCACATTCTCCAAGTGCAAGAATTCATTTTCTTGAGGCACTCAGTTTTCCTTCCAAATCTCAAAAATTGGCAGGTATTATTAACCTCTGAACTTCAAAATTAACCTCATATGACTGAGTGTGGCTGTGTGTTTGACCATCGATGTTTGGATCTTGCTTTTTGCCTGATGTATCTGGGATGGTTTTTCATGCTGTATATGCATGAAATGAAGAAAGCATGTTAAGAAACTAAATAAATTGATATTTGGCCAAATAAAATAAGTTTATTCTAATAGTTAACCTCTGAATTCTAAGCAATAAAACTCTAGTAAGATGTATGAGTTAGCCCTGGAATTGGTCTAAAGGACATTACAACAATTTATATATAACTCACTGCCTTAGTCGCAAAACATGGTATCCACTACATTCTATTGAATGCTTATCAGTATTTTCCCACTGCTAGCTTTATCTGACAAAAACAACAAAAACTTTATCAACAAAAACTTTTTCAGGACTGTACTAGACTATAATATATGTGAATCTAAGATAGTACAGCAGCCATTTAAACAATTTGTCACCTATAGTATCCTACCAGGTTTTTGATGCAGAAAGAAGACTACCTGTTTTGGCCAAATGAAAATGGCAGATGGAAATGTATTAATGTAAAAGATCAATGTGATATACTGTAATTGTGCAAGGATGTTTATTACTTTAAAAATCAATACCAGGATTTTATATTTTATTCAAGCTTTTAATGGGAGCCAGGTTAATGATTTAGAACAGAAATTATACTTCTATAATCAACATGATGTGCATATTATTTGAATACATAACTACTTTGGTCATTGGTGCTTTGGTTTATTGCAGCAGTTTTAAATGTAAAGCAGGAAAGGTATCTACAGAGAGTGTCAGTTAATTCCACAAACTTACTCATACCAATCAAATTAAGAGTCAACTCAAAAATCCACACATATTTCTGATATGAGAGAAAAACCAAAATACATGGACCATGATTTGAAACTAGTCTCTTCTGACAGACAGCAGTTCTAACAAATTTGCACAGAAGTAGTAAACTGCATAACAGGTTATGTTAGAAATGAGGTGATAACAAAAGACACATAAAAATTGAGAAGATGATACAGATTTTGAACATAATAAACCATTAAGTATTATTAGTCCAAGCAAAAATGAAAGCTTGTATAGATCTAGGGTAGCTGGCCAACATGCCTTTTTGCAGTCAATATAAAATTGTAAAGTCTGAAATCTTCAGTGTGTTGTCCATGATTGAGACTGCAGTGTTTGATAGGTGCCATCTAGAGGCTGATCTGGAGGTGTGATGATGTTTCTTCTTGAGAAACTGTGTTCAGCGACTTGGTATGAATGTTTGAATTAAGGCAGAAGTCTTGTTTGAATGCTGAGGAGAGTTTAGTTACATACTAAATGGGCATTCACTGCATTTACTTCATTAAAATGGTGTATCCTCTTCCAAATATAATAATCTATGATTTTAAAGGAAAAAATTTTGATGTATTCATTTTATAAATGCCTGTAGGAATTATGTTCCTTTCTCTATTCAAGAATGGACAGATCTTGTGGTTTTAGTCCATCAATGAAAGATATTTCCATTTCTCAGGGAGACATTTAGTTGGTTTTCCTTCCAAAGCTTTTGGTGAAAATATGCCTTTGTAGAGTATGGTTACTAAAATGGCACAAAATTCTTCAATTAAGTCCTCTCTATTACATCAACAGTTAAAATAGAGTTTAAGCATTATATTTTTTTGATTTGTTTGTGAATGTATTTAAACCATATTTATTCTTTTCTATTGCTTTTGTAATTTGATCCACTAACTAAGAACATTGTTTTAGTATATATCACTTGGTTCTTTACTGAGTTTGTATCTTATAGGTTAACTTCTGCCACCTGTGCCAATGATTTTCATAGAATCCTTTTATTCCAGATGTCCATGGAAAAATCGTCCAGCATATTTAACTGACAAAGTAAAACTAGTCCAGCAAGTGATATACACACAGGCAGGAGATAATCAACTTCATTGTTCAAGTAAACTCCCTATTAACACTATGTCTTCAGCTATGATCATATATATATATATATATATATATATATATATATATATATATATATATATATATATATATATATATATATATATATATATATATATCTGTTGTGGGCTGGCACCCTGCCCAAGGTATGTTTCCTGCCTTGCGCCCTGTGTTGGCTAGGATTGTCTCCAGCAGACGTGACCCTGTAGTTAGGATATAGCAGGTTGGATAATGGATGGATGGATATATAGAAGATTTATCCAGAATCCAAGTGAAATTGTTACCATTAAGTATTATAATTATAAATATTATATTTGAAGGATAACTATCTTCTGAATATTTAAAAAAAAATCAGTTCAATCTAACCATCCTTAAATCACTTTGACCTCATTATCCCACTGTCTAGCAACACTTACTATTATCTTCTGTGCTGACAGACTGAAAATATTATTTATGAAATCATATTTTTGTACCCAGGTTAATGTAATCAGTGCCATCCTGACTTAGTTCACCATAACAGCAGTTTGGAAATAGTCAGAACTGCATCCCAAATCTTTCAAACCTTTCAGAAAGCATCAGGTATGAAGACTTTATACTTAGTAAAAGAACTGAATAGCCAGCGCTATTTAATAATATCAGTATTGACTAAGACTCAACTGAGAATCACTTGTTAGTACGTCTTTTTTTTTTTGCAGACTGCTGTGTGCACTGGTAAAAATGATTGTCATCTTTTTCCTTATGCACGTAAGATAATATGAACAATTTCTTTGTGTTACTGCTGAAAATTATTATTTTAATTTAATGAATTATTAGTTGCATAAAGGCACAGTTGCAGAGTAGGTTGCCAGGCTTGAGAAATGCTAGTATATGATAGTATGAAAACAATTACTGAGCATATAATTATGTACAGGATTCACTGCAGTAAAAATAATTGCTGATTTGCTCCACTCTGTCTCCAGTCAGGCTTATTTTCAGAAACCAAGTAGTAAATCCTCTTTTCACAAGTTCAAGCATGCTGACAGATGCCAAACCCCAGCCCTGTACAGCAAGGAGCAAAGGTAGAAAATCAGTTAATGGAATTTCTCTTTTTTCTGTACAAGGGTGAAAAAATCCCAAGAATTAGGTGTATCTCTAACATCATGGCAAATAAAAATTTTCATTGTTTACAACTTCTTCCATAATAAGCATTTAACAAAGCCTTAGATGCTACTTTAATAGGTTAACATTTGGAATAGAATCATGTATAACATCTAAAACTTGTTAGTCCTATGAAATAGTTATTGTCTGAGAAAGTGCAAGAACTTCTGTAAAATGATACTTTAAGTAAGAGTCTTATTTTCTTTCTTTAAATAGGAAGTAGGGAATACTGGATAAAAAAGCTAGGCAGTATAATATAAAGCACCTCCCACTAGGCATGCCCACTTTGATATAAATGTTAAAGAGAAAAAACTGTATGGAAAAAGATAGCATTTACCAATCAGAATACAAAGAGGTTATGATCACACAAACAGCAAAAAGTAGCAAATAATAAAACATAAACGAATGGATGTATCCCTCCTTTTCAGTATAGCTAATCACAAGCCAGTCTGTAACAGACTAGTCTAGATATTTTCCCCTTTGTCCATTTCGAACACCATGATCTCAAAAATAATCTCTCTCCACTTTCTGTTCTTCTTTCTCCCCTTCTCCCTTTCTCTCTCTCTAGTTCTGACTTCAAGCTCAATAATAGGAAACTGTTAAGCCCTAGCTGGGTATACATTTTGGGGTCAGACATGGTTGCATATTGGTTCCTGACAGTTCTCTTCTCTTTCTGTCTTTCTCTCAGGTACCTTAGAAGCATCTCTTTTTGAAAACCATTTTGAGTTTGCCACCTACTGCCAACTTTAGTCTACCGACACCCACACTTTAGGTGTCTCATCAGACACCAACATTGGTTTTTCCCTCAACAGAAGGCATTTGTTAGGACTCTCCAGCTAGGCATCTTACTACACCAGATTCAAAAACTTGTAGTTTTTATTGTATACATTGATATCAGCAAGTATGTGCTGCTGTTAACATTATGTCAAAGTTAAAGATGAGAACCTGGTGACATTAAAATAGGATATGGTCCAACAGGGCCCAAAGATTGCCATTGTTAGCACAGAATCCTTTTATATACCAGTGTGGATGCACAAAGTACAGTCAGAATGTCCTGTTCTGAGTGAAGGAAAAGCTATGGATCACTGCCATACATTTAGCACATATCATCTTGGCTATAGCAAATAGCAGTAAAGAAATTCCACTGGGGATGTGTGGGACCCTTTTACTTAACATAAATAGCAGACAAGGTGGAAGCTGCCTTTGAATCTTTGAACCCTAGTACTTTAAAGGGTTGTCACTCCATATGGCCATATTGTTCTCAAGATTTACTTGAGATCACTATAGCCTGACCACATTATTTATTATATACACAGTCATGTGAAAGAGGAAGGGGAAGAAAGAACTGAGT